>NC_140989.1:296400132-296618358 GCF_052327205.1 Somniosus microcephalus | reverse complement strand
GGGAGGGGCGGGGAGAGGGAGGGCGGGGAGAGGGCGAGCGAGGGCGGGGAGAGGGCGAGCGAGGGGCGGGGAGAGGGCGAGCGAGGGCGGGGAGAGGGCGGGCGAGGGCGGGGGGAGAGGGCGAGCGAGGGCGGGGAGAGGGCGAGCGAGGGCGAGGGCGGAGCGAGGGCGGGGAGAGGGCGATGCGAGCGCGGGGCGAGGGCGGGGAGAGGGCGAGGGCGAGCGAGGGCGAGGGCGGGGAGAGGGAGAGGTGCGAGCGAGGGCGGGGGCGAGGGCGAGCGAGGGCGGGGAGAGGGCGAGCGACGGCGGGGAGAGGGCGAGCGAGGGCGAGGGGCGGGGAGAGGGCGAGCGAGGGCGGGGAGAGGGCGAGGGCGGGAGAGGGCCGGGGAGAGGGCGGCGGGGGCGGGGGAGAGGGCGAGCGAGGGCGGGGAGAGGGCGAGCGAGGGCGAGCGAGAGAGAGGGCGAGGGCGGGGAGAGGGCGAGGCGAGGGAGAGGGCGAGGGCAGGGAGAGGGCGAGCGAGGGCGAGCGGAGGGCGGGGAGAGGGCGAGCGAGGGAGAGGGCGGGCGGGGAGAGGGCGAGCGAGGGCGGGGAGAGGGCGAGCGAGGGAGAGGGCGGGGAGAGGGCGGGCGAGGGCGAGCGAGGGCGAGGGCGGGGAGAGGGCGGGCGAGGGAGGGCGGGGAGAGGGCGAGAAGAGGGCGAGAGAGGGCGAGAGAGGGCGAGGAGAGGGCGGGCGAGCGAGGGGAGAGAGAGAGAGAGGGAGGAGAGAGCGAGCGAGAGCGAGGGGAGGAGAGAGCGAGCGAGAGCGAGGGAGGAGAGAGCGCTGCGCGCGAGAGCGAGGGAGGAGAGAGCGCTGCGCTGCGAGAGCGAGGGAGGAGAGAGCGCGCGCGCGAGAGCGAGGGAGGAGAGAGCGCAGCGCGCGAGAGCGAGGGGAGGAGAGAGCGCAGCGCGCGAGAGCGAGGGAGGAGAGAGAGCGCGCGCGCTGAGAGCGAGGGAGGAGAGAGAGCGCGCGCGCAGAGAGCGAGGGAGGAGAGAGAGCGAGCGCGCGAGAGCGAGGGAGGAGAGAGAGGCGCGCGCGCGAGAGCGAGGGAGGAGAGAGCGCGCGCGCGAGAGCGAGGGAGGAGAGAGAGCGCGCGCGAGAGCGAGGGAGGAGAGAGAGCGCGCGCAGAGAGCGAGGGAGGAGAGAGAGCGCGCGCGGAGAGCGAGGGAGGAGAGAGAGCGCGCGCGCGAGCGAGGGAGGAGAGAGAGCGCGCGCGAGAGAGGGAGGGAGGAGAGAGAGCGCAGCGCGCGAGCGAGGGAGGAGAGAGAGCGCGCGCGCGCGAGCGAGGGAGGAGAGAGAGCGCTGCGCGAGAGCGAGGGAGGAGAGGAGCGCGCGCGCGAGAGCGAGGGAGGAGAGAGCGCGCGCGCGAGAGCGAGGGAGGAGAGAGAGCGCCGCGAGAGCGAGGGAGGAGAGAGCGCGCGCGAGAGCGAGGGAGGAGAGAGAGCGCGCGAGAGCGAGGAGGAGAGAGAGAGAGCGCGAGAGCGAGGGAAGGAGAGAGAGCGCGCGCGAGAGCGAGGGAAGGAGAGAGAGCGCGCGCGAGAGGGAGGGAAGGAGAGAGCGTGCGCGAGAGCGAGGGAAGGAGAGAGCCGCGAGAGCGAGGGAAGGAGAGAGCGCGCGCGCGAGCGAGGGAAGGAGAGAGCGCGCGCGAAAGGAGAGAGGGAAGGAGAGAGAGCGCGAGGAAGGAGAGAGGAGAGAGCGCGAGGGAGGAAGGAGAGAGAGAGAGCGCGAGGGAGGAAGGAGAGAGAGAGCGCGAGGGAGGAAGGAGAGAGAGAGCGCGAGGGAGGAAGGAGAGAGAGAGCGCGAGGGAGGAAGGAGAGAGAGAGCGCGAGGGAGGAAGGAGAGAGAGAGCGCGAGGGAGGAAGGAGAGAGAGCGCGAGGGAGGAAGGAGAGAGAGAGCGCGAGGGAGGAAGGAGAGAGAGAGCGCGAGGGAGGAAGGAGAGAGAGCGAGAGGGAGGAAGGAGAGAGAGCGCGAGGGAGGAAGGAGAGAGAGAGCGCGAGGGAGGAAGGAGAGAGAGAGCGCGAGGGAGGAAGGAGAGAGAGAGCGCGCGGGAGGAAGGAGAGAGAGAGCGCGCGGGAGGAAGGAGAGAGAGAGCGCGCGAGGGAGGAAGGAGAGAGAGAGAGCGCGAGGGAGGAAGGAGAGAGAGCGCGAGGGAGGAAGGAGAGAGAGAGAGAGTGCGCGAGGGAGGAAGGAGAGAGAGAGAGCGCGAGGGAGGAAGGAGAGAGAGAGAGCGCGAGGGAGGAAGGAGAGAGAGAGAGCGCGAGGGAGGAAGGAGAGAGAGAGAGCGCGAGGGAGGAAGGAGAGAGAGGCGCGGGAGGAAGGAGAGAGAGAGAGCGCGAGGGAGGAAGGAGAGAGAGAGAGCGCGAGGGAGGAGAAGGAGAGAGAGAGAGCGCGAGGGAGGAAGGAGAGAGAGAGCGCGCGAGGGAGGAAGGAGAGAGAGAGCGAGCGCGAGGGAGGAAGGAGAGAGAGAGAGCGCGAGGGAGGAAGGAGAGAGAGCGAGGAGAGAGAGAGCGCGAGGGAGGAAGGAGAGAGAGCGCGAGGGAGGAAGGAGAGAGAGAGAGCGCGAGGGAGGAAGGAGAGAGAGCGCGAGGGAGGAAGGAGAGAGAGGCGAGGAAGGAGAGAGAGAGCGCGAGGGAGGAAGGAGAGAGAGAGAGCGCGCGAGGGAGGAAGGAGAGAGAGAGCGCGCGGAGGAGGAAGGAGAGAGCGCGCGAGGGAGGAAGGAGAGGAGAGAGAGCGCGCGAGGGAGGAAGGAGAGAGAGAGAGCGCGCGAGGGAGGAAGAGAGAGAGAGCGCGCGAGGGAGGAAGGAGAGAGAGAGAGCGCGCGAGGGAGGAAGGAGAGAGAGCGCGCGAGGGAGGAAGGAGAGAGAGAGAGCGCGCGAGGGAGGAAGGAGAGAGAGAGAGCGCGCGAGGGAGGAAGGAGAGAGAGAGAGCGCGCGAGGGAGGAAGGAGAGAGAGAAGAGCGCGCGAGGGAGGAAGGAGAGAGAGAGAGCGCGCGAGGGAGGAAGGAGAGAGAGAGAGCGCGCGAGGGAGGAAGGAGAGAGAGAGCGCGCGCGAGGGAGGAAGGAGAGAGAGAGCGCGAGGGAGGAAGGAGAGAGAGAGAGAGCGCGAGGGAGGAAGGAGAGAGAGAGCGCGCGCGAGGAGGAAGGAGAGAGAGCGCGCGCGAGGGAGGAAGGAGAGAGAGAGCGCGCGAGGAGGAGGAGAGAGAGAGCGCGCGAGGAGGAAGGAGAGAGAGAGAGCGCGCGAGGGAGGAAGGAGAGAGAGAGCCGCGCGAGGGAGGAAGGAGAGAGAGAGAGCGCGCGAGGGAGGAAGGAGAGAGAGAGCGCGCGAGGGAGGAAGGAGAGAGAGAGAGCGCGCGAGGGAGGAAGGAGAGAGAGAGAGCGCGCGAGGGGAGGAAGGAGAGAGAGAGCGCGCGAGGAGGAAGGAGAGAGAGAGAGCGCGCGAGGGAGGAAGGAGAGAGAGAGCGCGCGAGGGAGGAAGGAGAGAGAGAGCGCGCAGCGAGAGAGAGAGCGCGCGAGGGAGGAAGGAGAGAGAGAGAGCGCGCGAGGGAGGAAGGAGAGAGAGAGAGCGCGCGGGAGGAAGGAGAGAGAGAGAGCGCGCGAGGGAGGAAGGAGAGAGAGAGCGAGGGAGGAAGGAGAGAGAGAGCGCGCGAGGGAGGAAGGAGAGAGAGCGCGCGCGAGGGAGGAAGGAGAGAGAGAGAGCGCGAGGGAGGAAGGAGAGAGAGAGAGAGCGCGAGGGAGGAAGGAGAGAGAGAGAGCGCGCGCGAGGGAGGAAGGAGAGAGAGAGCTGCGCGCGCGCGAGGGGGAGGAAGGAGAGAGAGAGCGCGCGAGGGAGGAAGGAGAGAGAGAGAGCGCGCGAGGGAGGAAGGAGAGAGAGCGCGCGAGGGAGGAAGGAGAGAGAGAGCGCGCGAGGGAGGAAGGAGAGAGAGAGCGCGCGAGGGAGGAAGGAGAGAGAGAGCGCGCGAGGGAGGAAGGAGAGAGAGCGCGCGAGGGAGGAAGGAGAGAGAGAGAGCGCAGCGAGGGAGGGAAGGAGGAGAGAGAGAGAGCGCGCGAGGGAGGAAGGAGAGAGAGAGAGCGCGCAAGGGAGGAAGGAGAGAGAGAGAGCGCGCGAGGGAGGAAGGAGAGAGAGAGAGCGCGCGAGGGAGGAAGGAGAGAGAGCGCGAGGGAGGAAGGAGGAGCGCGAGGGAGGAAGGAGAGAGAGAGAGCGCACGAGGGAGGAAGGGAGAGAGAGCGCGCGAGGGAGGAAGGAGAGAGAGAGAGCGCGCGAGGGAGGAAGGAGAGCGCGAGGAGGAAGGAGAGAGAGAGAGCGCACGAGGGAGGAAGGAGAGAGAGCGCGCGAGGGAGGAAGGAGAGATGAGAGAGCGCGCGAGGGAGGAAGGAGAGAGAGAGCGCGAGGGAGGAAGGAGAGAGAGAGAGCGCTGCGAGGGGAGGAGGAAGGAGAGAGAGAGAGAGCGAGCGAGGGAGGAAGGAGAGAGAGAGCGCGCGAGGGAGGAAGGAGAGAGAGAGAGCGTGCGAGGGAGGAAGGAGAGAGAGAGAGCGCGCGAGGGAGGAAGGAGAGCGAGAGAGCGCGCGAGGGAGGAAGGAGAGAGAGAGAGAGCGCGCGAGGGAGGAAGGAGAGAGAGAGCACGCGAGGGAGGAAGGAGAGAGAGAGAGCGCGCGAGGGAGGAAGGAGAGAGAGAGAGGCGCGCGGGAGGAGGAAGAGAGAGAGAGAGCGCGCGAGGGAGGAAGGAGAGAGAGCGCGCGAGGGAGGAAGGAGAGAGAGAGCGAGGGAGGAAGGAGAGAGAGAGAGCGCGCGAGGGAGGAAGGAGAGAGAGAGAGCGCGCGAGGGAGGAAGGAGAGCGAGAGAGCGCGCGAGGGAGGAAGGAGAGAGAGAGAGAGAGCGCGCGAGGGAGGAAGGAGAGAGAGAGCACGCGAGGGAGGAAGGAGAGAGAGAGAGCGCGCGAGGGAGGAAGGAGAGAGAGAGAGCGCGCGAGGGAGGAAGGAGAGAGAGAGACCGCGCGAGGGAGAAGGAGAGAGAGCGCGCGAGGGAGGAAGGAGAGAGAGCGCGCGAGGGAGGAAGGAGAGAGAGAGAGCGCGCGAGGGAGGAAGGAGAGAGAGAGAGCGCGAGAGGGAGGAAGGAGAGAGAGAGAGCGCACGAGGGAGGAAGGAGAGAGAGAGCGCGCGAGGGAGGAAGGAGAGAGAGAGAGAGCGCGCGAGGGAGGAAGGAGAGAGAGAGAGCGCGCGAGGGAGGAAGGAGAGAGAGAGAGAGCGCGCGAGGGAGGAAGGAGAGAGAGCGCGCGCGAGGGAGGAAGGAGAGAGAGAGCGCGCGGCGAGGGAGGAAGGAGAGAGGAGAGCGCGCGCGAGGGAGGAAGGAGAGAGAGCGCGGCGCGCGAGGGAGGAAGGAGAGAAGCGCGCGTGCGAGGGAGGAAGGAGAGAGAGAGCGCGCGCGAGGGAGGAAGGAGAGAGAGAGCGCGCGCGCGCGCGAGGGAGGGAAGGAGAGAGAGAGCGCGCGCCTGCGCGCGAGGGAGGAAGGAGAGAGAGAGCGCGCGAGGGAGGAAGGAGAGAGAGAGAGAGAGAGCGCGCGAGGGAGGAAGGAGAGAGAGAGCGCGCGCGAGGGAGGAAGGAGAGAGAGAGAGCGCGCGAGGGAGGAAGGAGAGAGAGAGAGCGCGCGAGGGAGGAAGGAGAGAGAGAGAGAGCGCGAGGGAGGAAGGAGAGAGAGAGCGCTGCGCGAGGGAGGAAAGAGAGAGAGAGCGCGCGAGGGAGGAAGGAGAGAGAGAGAGCGCGCGAGGAGGAAGGAGAGAGAGCGCGCGAGGGAGGAAGGAGAGAGAGAGCGCGCGAGGAGGAAGGAGAGAGAGAGAGCGCGCGAGGGAGGAAGGAGAGAGAGAGAGCGCGCGAGGGAGGAAGGAGAGAGAGAGAGCGCGCGAGGGAAGGAAGAGAGAGAGAGCGCGCGAGGGAGGAAGGAGAGAGAGAGAGCGCGCGAGGGAGGAAGGAGAGAGAGAGAGCGCGCGAGGGAGGAAGGAGAGAGAGCGCGCGAGGGAGGAAGGAGAGAGAGAGAGAGCGCGAGGGAGGAAGGGGAGAGAGAGAGCGCGAGGGAGGAAGGAGAGAGAGAGCGCGAGGGAGGAAGGAGAGAGAGAGCGCGAGGGGAGGAAGGAGAGAGAGAGCGCGAGGGAGTAAGGAGAGAGAGAGGCCGAGGGAGGAAGGAGAGAGAGCGCGCGAGGGAGGAAGGAGAGAGAGCGCGCGAGGGAGGAAGGAGAGAGAGCGCGCGAGGGAGGAAGGAGAGAGAGCGCGCGAGGGAGGAAGGAGAGAGAGCGCGCGAGGGAGGAAGGAGAGAGAGCGCGCGAGGGAGGAAGGAGAGAGAGCGCGCGGGGGAGGAAGGAGAGAGAGCGCGCGAGGGAGGAAGGAGAGAGAGCGCGCGAGGGAGGAAGGAGAGAGAGCGCGCGAGGGAGGAAGGAGAGAGCGCGCGAGGGAGAAAGGAGAGAGAGAGCGCGAGGGAGGAAGGAGAGAGAGAGCGCGAGGGAGGAAGGAGAGAGAGAGAGGGGAAGGAGAGAGAGAGAGAGAGGGGAAGGAGAGAGAGAGAGAGAGGGGAAGGAGAGAGAGAGAGGGGAAGGAGAGAGAGAGAGAGGGGAAGGAGAGAGAGAGAGGGGAAGGAGAGAGAGAGCGCGAGGGAGGAAGGAGAGAGCGCGAGGGAGGAAGGAGAGAGAGAGCGCGAGCGAGGAAGGAGAGAGAGAGAGAGGGGAAGGAGAGAGAGAGAGAGAGAGAGAGAGAGGGGGAAGGAGAGAGAGGGGGGAAGGAGAGAGAGAGAGAGAGAGAGAGAGAGAGGAAGGAGAGAGAGAGAGGGGAAGGAGAGAGAGAGAGAGAGGGGAAAGGAGAGAGAGAGAGAGAGGGGAAGGAGAGAGAGAGAGGGGGAAGGAGAGAGAAGGAGAGAGAGAGGGGAAGGAGAGAGAGGAGAGAGAGAGGAAGGAGAGAGAGTGGAGAGAGAGAACGCAAGGAGAGAGAGAGAGAGGGGAAGGAGAGAGAGAGAGAGAGAGGGGAAGGAGAGAGAGAGAGGGGAAGGAGAGAGAGAGAGAGAGAGAGGGGAGGAGAGAGAGAGGGGAAGGAGAGAGAGAGGGGAAGGAGAGAGAGAGGGGAAGGAGAGAGGGAGGGGAAGGAGCGAGAGGGAGGGGAAGGAGCGAGAGGGAGGGGAAGGAGAGAGAGGGAGGGGAAGGAGAGAGAGAGAGAGAGGGGAAGAGAGAGGGAAGGAGAGAGAGAGGGGAAAGAGAGGGGAAGGAGAGAGAGAGGGAAGGAGAGAGAGAGGGGAAGGAGAGAGAGAGGGGAAGGAGAGAGAGAGGGGAAGGAGAGAGAGAGGGGAAGGAGAGAGAGAGGGAAGGAGAGAGAGAGAGGGGAAGGAGAGGGAGGGGAAGGAGAGAGAGGGAGGGGAAGGAGAGAGAGAGAGAGAGGAAGGAGAGAGAGAGAGGGGAAGGGAGAGAGAGAGAGAGAGGGAAAGAGAGAGAGAGGGGAAGGAGAGAGAGGGAGGGAAGGAGAGGGAGGGAGGGGAAGGAGAAGAGAGAGGAAGGAGAGAGAGGAAGGAGAGAGGAAGAGAGCGAGCGAGCGAGAAGGAAGAGCGAGCGAGGAAGGAGAGCGATCGAGCGAGGAAGGAGAGCGAGCGAGCGAGGAAGGAGAGCGAGCGAGCGAGAGGAGAGCGAGCGAGCGAGGGGAAGGAGAGCGAGCGAGCGAGGGGAAGGAGAGCGATGCGAGCGAGGGGAAGGAGAGCGAGCGAGCGAGGGGAAGGAGAGCGAGCGAGCGAGGGGAAGGAGAGCGAGCGAGCGAGGGGAAGGAGAGCGAGCGAGCGAGGGGAAGGAGAGCGAGCGAGCGAGGGGAAGGAGAGCGAGCGAGCGAGGGGAAGGAGAGCGAGCGAGCGAGGGGAAGGAGAGCGAGCGAGCGAGGGGAAGGAGAGCGAGCGAGCGAGGGGAAGGAGAGCGAGCGAGCGAGGGAAGGAGAGCGAGCGAGCGAGGGGAAGGAGAGCGAGCGAGCGAGGGAAGGAGAGCGAGCGAGCGAGGGGAAGGAGAGCGAGCGAGCGAGGGGAAGGAGAGCGAGCGAGCGAGGGGAAGGAGAGCGAGGCGAGCGAGGGGAAGGAGAGCGAGCGAGCGAGGGGAAGGAGAGCGAGGAGGGAAGGAGAGCGAGCGAGGGAGGGAAGGAGAGCGAGCGAGGGGAGGGGAAGGAGAGCGAGCGAGGGGAAGGGCGAGCGAGAGCGAGCGAGGGGAAGGCGAGCGAGCGAGGGGAAGGCGAGCGAGGAGCGGAAGGCGAGCGAGCGAGCGAGGGGAAGGCGAGGCGAGCGAGCGAGGGGGAAGGCGAGCGAGCGAGGGGAAGGAGAGCGAGCGGGGGGAAGGAGAGCGAGCGAGAGAGAGAGAGGGGAAGGAGAGAGAGAAGGAGAGGAAGGAGAGGAGAGAGAGAGAGAGCGAGAGAGAGAGAGAGAGGGGAAGGAGAGAGAGAGAGAGGAGAGAGAGAGAGAGAGAGAGAGAGAGAGAGAGAGAGGGGAAGGAGAGAGAGAGAGAGAGAGAGAGAGAGAGAGAGGGGGAAGGAGAGAGAGAGAGAGAGAGAGAGAGAGAGAGGGGAAGGAGAGAGAGAGAGAGAGAGAGGGGGAGAGAGGAGAGAGAGAGAGAGGGGAAGGAGAGAGAGAGAGAGAGAGAGAGAGAGGGGAAGGAGAGAGAGAGAGAGGAAGAGAGAGAGAGGGAGCGAGAGGGGAAGAGAGAGAGAGAGAGAGAGAGAGAGAGAGAGAGAAGAAGGAGAGAGAGGGGAAGGAGAGAGAGAGAGAGGAAGAGAGAGAGAGAGGGAGCGAGAGGGGAAGAGAGAGAGAGAGAGGAAGAGAGAGAGAGAGAGAGAGGAAAGAGAGAGAGAGAGAGAGAGAGGAAGAGAGAGAGAGAGAGAGGAAGAGAGAGAGAGAGAGAGAGAAAGGAGAGAGAGAGAGGGGAAGGAGAGAGAGAGAGAGAGAGAGAGCGAGAGGGGAAGAGAGAGAGAGAGAGGAAGCGAGAGAGAGAGAGGAAGAGAGAGAGAGGAACAGTGAGGGACTAACGAGCACACCCATAGCATATATAAACATTAAGAATGTTTAAATCAGTACCGAATGTACCCAACGACTGTTTAAAAATTAATACGGAATGTACCCAACGAGGGTCAACGACCGTTTAAATTAATATTGTCTGTACCCAACGAAGGTCAAAATTGTTTGACACCTACAGAATGTTGGAAAACTGTACTTTTTGTTATGTAAGCTTTGGCAATATGGTTCCCTGTAAACTTTCATGCCAATAAAGCATTTGAATTGAAAATTGAATTGAAAAAAAAATTGAGAGAGGAAGAGAGAGAGAAACAGGGAGGAAAAGAGGAGGAGAATGGAGAATTCAGATCAGGAGTATGGGGGAATTATTATATGGACTGGCCAACCATCGGGGTAGGAGAAATCCATCGAGTTGCATGGCGGGGGGCGGCGCAGTGGTTGCAGTAAAAGAATAAGTGAAGCAGAGTAGGGGTAGCTTGTGAGGGACATCTGCAAAGAAAGGGTTGGGACTTGGGAGAGCAAGAATTGGCAATCAGCAAGGAGGTGTTAAAAATCATTAATTGGGAGGGGGAGTAGGGTTGATGTCTTACTCAGTGCAGGAAACCATAATTATTCACCATGGGGGTTTTGTAACACAAATCTTGCTCAGGGGCGCCCAATGCTCCACATACTGTAATGTTGCTATAAGTAAGAATTACACTACTTACCAATCCAGGGAGTTATAAACTGGTACACCATATCATCTTTTGGCTCTGCAACACATTTAAACACAACAGCATATAACTCAAACAAACACATAACTTTGGTTTCTCTATTATTCTATGTAAAACATTGTATCAGAAATAAAGTGAACATTATCAGGGTGCGTTATATCACACTGAGGAATGCTTTCACACGAGGGATAGTCAAGCAGAACAGAAATTCTTTTGAATCTATTACTGCCATTAAATCACAAGTTTGGCTTTTTGTATAAAAAATATTTAACAAATTAAATTTTGATTTACAGCAATAACAAAAATACAATTTGGATTGAATGTTCAAAACCAGCTGTTAGAGGCTCCTTGCCTTTATAAACAGCAGTCCTTGAACAATCCACATTCCAAACACCATATTTTTTTAATGCACATACTACAGTACAGTACATTTTTCAAGTTTCCAACACCCACCCTCTTTCAGCCCCCTACTGCTCCTAAACCTCCCCTTTTATGCTCACCTGGATGGGGAAAAGTCTCCTCCCACATCAGGTGCTCCCATTCCATCTGCAATTATCTTTAAAGGGGAGGTTCTTAAAGGGGCCATACCCTGTATCAGATATCAGACTCATCAGCCTGCAGCTGACATTACTCTGCTACACAACATTCTGCCCAGGCTGCGACTTTCCGTCTTCAGACGCTGCAGAGGTACCTGTACATCGAGAATCCTCCGAGATGGTGTGCGCTGGCGATGTATTTCTTCCGCCAGCTGCACGGCCTCAATTACGACACGCAGCTCCTGTTTGTGAAAGTGGGCGGTACGCGTGCCAGCCTGCGGGAGCTGCCTGTCTTCTACCAGGAACTGCTATGGGTTTGGAACTATGTCGCTTCCAGGCGGAGCTCTCCCCCGTCAGGAGTGGCGGCGGTCCTTCGGGAGCCGCTGCTCAGGAATCCGCACCTCCACAACCGCGGGTTCAGGTGGCTGGCGGAGTGCAGGGCTGAGCCTGGTAAGGTGACTAGAGTCGGGGACCTGCTCGATGGCGGAGGAGCGGGCTGGATGGCGCTGGAGGAGCTAGCATGGCGCCTGTCTTGGGCCAACGTCCGGTTCGCGGTCAAAGCCATCGAGTCGGTGAAAGTGTATCGAGGTGGTTCAAGCACGTGGGGCGATCCCGTCTGAGCTTTCCCCCGTTCGGACGGAATTCCTCATCGGCGCCCGGCCCCGAAACTCCCCTCGGGAACCGGCACCTCACAACTTGAGCTGTCTCGAGGAGGTGTTTCCTGTACGGGCTGCTCCTGCACACTCTCCACTTTGCCATCTTCGCCTGCCATCCGGACACGCCTTGGCGTGCCATCTTGCCGTCCGGCGGAGGTCACCAATGGAGGGCTCTCTATGCGGGAGTCCTCCCTTGTTCTATCGGGGACTTGGCCTGGAGGGTGTTGCACGGAGCAGTCCCGTGCAATATGGTTTTAAATAGGTTCACGGACTCCCAGGCCGCCTGCATTTTCTGCGGCCTGGAGGAGTCCGTGTTTCATGTTTACACAGAATGTGAGAGGTTGCAGCCCCTCTTTCATTACTTGAAGGGGCTGCTCCTCGATTTTTGGCTGCACTTCAGCCCCACGCTCTTGATCTACGGTCACCCGGTGCGGAGGGGAGCGGGCAGGTTGGAGGACCTCCTCGTGGGACTGCTCCTGGGCCTGGCTAAAAAAGCCATCAATTGGTCCAGGCAGCGGGCGGTCGAGGGGGTCATTCAGCCAGACTGCCTGCCTCTCTTCCGCGGCCATGTTCGCGCCCGGGTGGCCCTGGAGATGGAGCACACGGTGTCCGCCGGCACGCTTGAGTACTTCCGCGACCGGTGGCCGCCGCGGGGACTGGAGTGCGTTATCAACCCGGACAACCAAATTTTAATTTGATTTGTTAAGTTTCATTTAAAGTTTTTGTTAATTTACAGTCAAATTTGTTAACGTACTGATCAAAAGAGTACACAACATTCTGATTGAAAATATTTGGGGTGTTACAATGAGTGATGCTAATCATAGCACTATTATTTTTTACATGTGTCCAAATGATTCAAGATAGACACAGTGAAGTCTGTAAAACAAAAGGGAAAAAAATCCGATGAACTTTTAAACTCACAACAAACAAATCTAGTCATCTGAATGAATGATTTTCGAAGGCAGTGAAGGGGATAAAAATCATGCTTGAACCATGAACAAGGCCATTGAAATGCAGTTTCAATGGAATGGCTGCAACCCACATTTAGAATTTTTTCAGTTTTTTTTCTAATTGCCAACAGAACATTTTGACTGATTTGTTTCAATGCGTTTGCTACGGAGCAGTATAGAGCCAAAAGTACAACATCTTCAATACTGACTCCTTCAACGAACAATTGTAATCTGAAATTTCTGAGTAAAACTCAAAATGGCCTCTTCTTTATGCAGAGATGATGGGGTAGAAATTCATTGCTAATGGTAGCGCTAAACGGGTGGAATCGCTTCAGTCTTATGTTCTTAGACACCTGTTATACGCCCCGCTTGATATTCAGATCTATTGAAGTCATTGCAATGAAATAACAAACGGGATGTATAACGGGCAGCCAATGCGATGCTGCCCGCCTTACAACCTCCCCCCCCCACCCAGACGAATTTCTATCCCAAAGGCTCGAACACAGCTTTGTACTTGAATGCAAACCCTTTCTGCAGTAATCCTGCTGATTGTGATCTCGAATGGGACACAAAAGGGGTAATTTTGTGAATGAGGGCACGTTGGAGGCGGGACTGCTGCTTGTCGAGTCGATGTCCCGCCTCCATCGATTTGTAGCCAACTCACGCTATTTTCCCTTGATTAACCTTGTTAAGCCTGCCCAGCGGGCTTAGCAGGCCAATCAAGGGAAAGCCAACTGCAGAGCACATCAACGTATGACGTTTCATCTGTCAAGATGAATTGTTATTGTTTGACAGCTCTGTGAAGCTGTCAAACAGTGACATTCTCTGCAGTTTGATGAGGTCTTGCATACAAGACCTCATCAACCTTCTTTCTTTTACAGAAATGAGATGGTTGTTGCATATGAGAATGCAACGTCCATCTCTCATCTGCAACACGGAGGTCCAAGAGTCTCCGCATACACACCGACTGAAGCCTGCAGGAAGAAACAAAGGTAAGTACACTTTTAAAAACACTTTGCACTTACCTCTACACTCTTGCACCCATCACTTACCTTCACACCACACTTTTGCACCCCCCTGACCCCCGCAGACCCAGTACTCGCCTCGCTGAGCTGGCGTGTTGTGGAGCCTTCGGGAAGCCCGCACTTGTGAGGGCAAATGGGGGATAATCCTATTTTCTGCCCGTTAACTACCTGTTACCAGGCAGTTAATAGGCTTTAATACCTTCCTGTCTCCAAATTCTGCCATTTTCCCGGCAGTCCTGCCTCCATACCCGCCTCCCGAGGGCTGGCAAAATCGCCCCCAAAGTAATTTGTGGCAGTATCTTCCCAATGCACTAAAAATGCTCATTGCCTTCCCTTTCCAAATAAATTTGATATGACAGGCCTCTGTTCCCCCACCCCCCGAAACACACGCATACACTGCAATCCATTGGATAATAATACATGAAGCATAAGGTCCAAAAATTGAACCTTGTAGATAAAACCTGGTCTATCTTGATGTCGTTTGAGATAGGAAAATATTTCAGACATCAGTCAGATGAGGTGGAGTAAGAGGAAAAAAATCTTTATTGGTTGGTTTATCTGACTGTTATCAAAATACTTTTTCATTAACTGTTAAAAATGCTTGTATCTTTCCATCTTTGCTGAACAATTTTTAGGTACAATCATAATTCTACTACCCTGTGTATGGCTCAATCGTACCTCATTATGTGGGAAGGTTGCCTCTGTTGCAATATCATAAATATGCTCATAAAGAACATTTTATAATTTTGCCTGAAATACCAAGTAAGTAATAAATGAAACTTGAATTGAACTTTGTTTATTAATGTGACAATATTTATGTTAGCATCATGTTCGTTCTAAGATGTACTACTAAAATGACATTCTAAATTTGCTACCAACAGCAGCCCTCAGTCAAAGCAAACTCCTAATATAAATGGAATGCCAGTTTAAAGGAGACAATCCCGCTGCATCCTTGAAAGGAGAGAGGAAATATCATGAAACAGTTATATCTTAGTGATTATAAAACCCTCTGACACTTACAAATCACAGATTAATGCTAATCAGGGAATTTTGATGCCTACATCATGAAACATTCAAGTCTTTGAAATAGTAACAAACAGCAAAGCACACCCTTATAAGAGAAGCTGCATTGTTATGGGTCCAGAGGACCTATCCTGTTTCAGAATCTCTATGATTTTATGAGAATTTTTACCAATGCCGCATTTGTAACAACTTTAGGGCTTCTGTTACTAAATTCTGCTCTTTGTTTCTCTATATTAGGGGATGGTTGGGAACAAACAGCCCTTTCTAGAGTGATGGCTGTCCCAGCAGGGAAGCACATGGAGAGACTCTCGTCTATTATGGGACTTTAGCTTTGTTCTAGAGGTATAAAAATTGTATCAGGAAGCCCAAGTGGCAAAATGTGACTCTTTGGCAAAAACTGACTTGATCACTGGGTCTATCACCGCATTCGTGATACAAAGTGAACAGTTTAGATTAACTGAGTAGGATATCCTCTTAACGTGCATTATGCCAACCTAGACATCAAAATGAAGAGAGAAAAATAAGCACAGTAACTACCATTTCACCGGCCACGATATGAATTGAAGGCAAATAAGTGTCTCTATAGGGTTCTTCTCTCACATTGAACTTTTCATTGTGGATACATAGTCCAAGATTACTGAAGAGAACTTCCAAGACAGAGTGTTTTGTTGTTTTGGAACAGGTGGTGTAAAGTTAAGTGAACTAATGTAATCTGCTGATTTACTCTTGCATTGATTCAATCTGACTTCATAATAAACACAAATTAGTAGTTCAATAGCAAAATACTGCGGAATCTGGAAATCTGAAATAACAACAGAAAATGCTGGAAACGCTCAGCAGGGCAACTAGGGATGGGTAATAAATGCTGGCCTTGCCAGCGATGCCCAGATCCCATAAACGAATAAAAATAAAAAGGTCAGGCAGCATCAGTGGTATTGCATACTATTTCCACTGCATACTCCAATAGTAAACGAATTCATGGTTTGTGCCGAGACCCACTATCCTAGATACTTTGCACATAAAGTCATGATTCAGGTCCTGGGAATGCATGCTCATCTATGGAAGCTGGCTTTTGCATTGAGCACAAATAAAAAGTACTGCGAGTGGTTCTAAGTTATAACATTGTATACAAAGAAAATGGCGTACCCCCCCCCCACCCCCCTAGAGGTAAAATACATACACTTTCCCTCTTTGAAGGAATCACAACACTCAAGTGAAATGGTTAAAACTCTTTTACCTATTAGGAGGTGGCAGTCTGTGTGATTGCCAAAGTAGACAAGGTGCAAAACAACTATTTAAACTGGTGTGTACCATCAAAAAAGACAATTTTAGTCCAACCTTGGACTGTGGTACCATCTCCGACAGGAACATAAATATTTGCTTTCAGAGGAGGTAAAGCTTTTGGCCTTACAAGACTGAGAGCTGAACTGTTCATGTCCACTCTGTACAGGTCAGAAACGCACCCTCGCTCTCATTGGCCTGTACAGTACCTTCCCCTAGCAAAATGTCAGGGTACCCAGTGCTGTAGAAACTGTTACGTTGTGGAGAAATTTCTGTAGTGGCGGGAGAGGCAATCATCATTGCAGAACCACTACCTGAAGCATTTGTGCAATATAAATGCAGCACATTATGGATCTTACGTGAAAGAATCATTTTAACTTGGTCATTGATCCTAATATCTCCTTATGTGGCTTGGTGTCAAATTCTCTTTGATAACACTCCTGTGAAGTGTTTTGGGATGTTTTACTACATTAAAGGTGCTATATAAATGCAAGTTGTTGTTGTAATACGTCCTTGTGATAAAAGCTGAACCATTTGGTTAGATAGAAACATAGAAACTAGGAGCAGGAGTAGGCCATTTGGCCCTTCGAGCCTGCTCCGCCATTCAACGAGATCATGGCTGATCAACTAAACCCTAGCACCTGGTCCCTACACCAACAGCCATCCCACCCAAACCCTATCCCCGTAACCCCGTAACCGCACGTATTTAATCCCCCCCTAACACTAAGGGCCAATTTTTATCATGGCCAATCAACCTAACCTGTAAATGTAAGAGCTAAAGAACCTGCACAGAAAAGTGTCTAAAGTAATACAATTTCAAAATTTCATGGAGAGGGGAGTTCTATACAAAAGTCTCTTTCCAAGGAGCCACTAATCAGTTGCTATAATTTCAGATAGTTAACTGGCCTTAAAGGGTGAAGACATGTTGCATAATCTTGGCTTGTATTTCCTTGAGTACAGGAAATTGAGGGGTAATCTGATCGAGGTGTTTAAAATGTTATTATAGGTAGATACAGAAAAACGATTTCCTCTGGTGGAGAAAATCAAGAACAGGGACATAATCGTAAAATTAGAGCTCCGTCATTCAGGAGTGAAATCAGGAACCACTTTTTCACACAAAAGGTAGTAAAAATTTGGAACTCTATCCCCCAAAAGGCTGCGGATGCTAGGATAATTGGAGCTTTCAAGACTGAGACCGATAGATTTTTGTTAGGTAAGGGTATCAAATGCTATGGAGAAATGACAAGAAAATGAAGTTGAGGTGCAGATGAGTCATAATCTGACTGAATGGCAGAGCAGGCCCAAGAGGCTGAATGGCCTACTCCTGTTCCTAACATTCCTATGTTCATATGCAGAAAGGAATGTCTCAGAGACACCGGGAGTGTACAAACAGCTCTCTTTACAGCATTAAAAATTATGGGACAGTAAATTTCACTTAAATTTCCAATAAATACAATAAATTTCCCCTTTAAGTATGCGTGCGGCCAGCCATTAATAAGTGTCTAAGCTGCTTCTTAGACATAAAAAAATGATTAATAACGAAAAATCACTGACTAACATTTTAAAGAGGCATTGTCACCATAATATATTGTTAGGCAAACTTACTTCACCATTGCATAAACACACACCAGAATCTCGTGTGTTCAAAAATATAATTGTGTCATTAAAGCATGGGGAGGAAGGGCAATTTTAACTTTCAGCAATGGGATAAAAGGATTATATCGGATCTGTCACCCATTATACAGCCCGCCCAAATTTCCTTTCAATTGTTGGTAAGGAAATTAGGATGGGATGTATAATGGGCAGCCGATCTGATATCGCCCATTTTACACCATTGCCGAAAGTTAAAATTAATTCCTTGTGCACAACACAAAATAGCTTACTGCTGTTTCCCTCTTTGATATTGTGATGATAACAAGTAAGAATAGGAAGCTGGTCCTTGCAACTAAATAAATAAATATTGGTTGCATTCCAATAAAAACTTTTTTTTAAATTCTTACCTGTAGTTACAAGTAAAGTTTTAACATAATCAGGGTGGTTGATATTTAAGAAAACTGTAAACGGACCAAACCAGATTGGGTGGGCATATGGATATTGGTTTGTCCACGTCACGGTCTTGTCTAAATCTGTCCCATCCTGAGGAAACTGTAACGAGATTAATAAAATGAAACAAAACATTAATAAATTTGAAAGATTTTACCTCTGGAACCCCTTCTTGACATTCTCAGGATGACTAATCACCAGATAAGAAACAAAAGGTTGAAAGCAGACAAAGTTAGCATAAGGATATTTTCTTGACCATTTCAAGAAGTTAATAATAGTTCTTTCATCAGAATGGGTGCTGAAAAAGATAAGCTACTGCCTTAAATCACAGTGGCAAAAATGACCCCTTGTAAATTTTAGGTTGTTTTTAATCGCATTCTTATAACTATACAAAAGGCACAGAAAGAGAAGAGAAAGTTCAACATCAGAAGCAGGCTGAAGTATAAAAGTTATCGAATGGGGAGCATAAAAATATTACAAATAAAATAACGACATTTCATGTGCATGCATAAAAATGAAGCAGCAAAGGGTCGAGAACCAGAGGATACAGATTTAAGGTGACTGGCAGAAGAACCAAAGGTGACATGAGGAAAAACTTTTTTACGCAGTGAGTGGTTAGGATCTGGAATGCAATGCCTGAAAGGGCGGTGGAGGCTGATTCAATCATGGCTTTCAAAAGGGAATTGGATTAAGTACCTGAAGAAAAAAAAAATTGCAGGGCTACGGGGAAAGGGCGCAGGAGTGGGACTACCTGAAGTGCTCTTGCAGAGAGCTGGCACGGGCTGAATGGCCTCCTTCTGTGCTGTAACCATTCTATGATTCTACCATTTTAGCTTTTTGGCTAGTTGGATTATTTTTCTTACCTGGTTGTCCCTCCTTTGTCATGTGTGTCCCCCACCCCTTTCCTCTCTCATGTGTGAGTGTCCACACTCACCCAACCACCATCCCCACCCCCAGCGCCCCACCCTCGCCCGCTTAAACAGCAGAAAAAGAGGGAAACATTTTGAGTCTTGGTAGATTTAATTAAAGGAGAATATTTTGGGAAGTGAAGTACTTTATCTGCTAAATAGACTGCCTTCTCTGAGAGTTTATCCAAACTATCCAGTATCCTATGGGAAAACAACACTTTCCAAATCTCTAACCTTTCTTGAGGCTTGTGAATCTTGTATCAGCGGCGGCAGTACTTAAAACAGCGGGAGATCACGCAGCGTGGACCTAATTGGAGGCAGTATCAGCGGCGGTGGTACTTAAACCAGCGGGAGATCAGGCAGTGCAGACCTAATTGGAGGCGGTATTAGTGGCAGTACTTAAACCAGCGGGAGATCAGGCAGTGCAGACCTAATTGGAGGCGGTATTAGTGGCAGTACTTAAAACAGCGGGAGATCAGGCAGTGCAGACCTAATTGGAGGCGGTATTAGTGGCGGTACTTAAAACAGCGGGAGATCAGGCAGTGCAGACCTAATTGGAGGCGATATTAGTGGCGGTACTTAAAATAGCGGGAGACCAGGCAGCACGGACCTAATTGGAGGCGGTATCAGCGGCGGCAGTACTTAAACCAGAGGGAGACCAGGCAGTGTGGACCTAATTGGAGGCGGTATTAGTGGCGGCGGTACTTAAACCAGCAGGAGACCAGGCAGCACGGACCTAATTGGAGGCGGTATCAGCGGTGGTGGTACTTAAACCAGCAGGGGACCAGAAAGCACGGACCTAATTGGAAGCGGTATTAGTGGCGGCAGAAGCTTCGACGATTTCTAAAAAAGCAAGGAGTGACATCACAGGACAGCAGGTAGGTGATTGGTTGGTGAGTATTACGGTTTTTTTTCTCTCTTTTCTCTCTAAACTAGGACAGTAGTTTAAATTAGGTGCGGGAAACTACAAAGTACTGTATTAAATTTATAGCTTAACTAGTTATACTAATTAATATAATTATAAATAATCATTGAATAAAGACTATAACAAATTGAATAAATAAAATAATGCTAGACTAAGATATGGCAGGGCAGGTTGTGTGTCTGGACTGCAGTGTGTGGGAGTTTGTGGACAACGAGATTGTCCTGAGCGAACACATCTGCAGAAGATGTCTCCGTCTCAAATCTCTCCAGCTCAGAGTCATTGAGCTGGAATGTGAGCTGGAGACACTCCGACACATAAGGGAGGGGGAGGAATTTCTGGACAGTTTTATCCGGAATGCAGTCATATCCCAGAGGAAAACATAGGTTCAGGAAGGGGATGGTGTGACTGCCAGGGAACTGGGTAGCGGGGATTTAGGAGAGGTTGAGAAGGAGGTCCCGCAGACACTGGTCCTGTCCAACAGGTACGAAGTACTCACTACCTGTGAGGACAAGGAGAAAGACTGTGGGGAGGACAGCCACAATGCAGACCAAGGCACTGTGGCTCAGAAGGCTGTCCAAGGGGGGGAAGAGCAGAATAGAAATGTGGTGGTGATAGGGGACTCTATAATTAGGGGGATAGATAGCATCCTCTGCAGCCAAGAACAAGAATCCCGAAGGGTGTGTTGCCAGGGTAAGGGATATGTCACAGAGGCTGGAGAGGAACTTAGAGAGGCAGGGATAAATTCAGTTGTCGTGGTCCATGTTGGAACAAACGACATAGGTAGGGACAGGGAGGAGGTCCTGCTGAAATAGTATCAAGAGTTAGGAGCGAAATTAAAAAGCAGGACCTCAAGGGTAATAATCTCTGGATTATTGCCTGAGCCACGTGCAAATTGGCATAGAAGCAGACAGATCAGGAGAATTAACACGTGGCTAAAGGGCTGATGTGGGAAAGGGGGGTTCCTTTTCATGGGACACTGGCACCAGTTCTGGGACAGGAAGGAGCTGTCGCGATGGGATGGGCTCCACCTGAACTGGGATGGGACCCGTGTCCTAGCGGAAAGGGTAAATAGGGATGTGGCAAAGGCTTTAAACTAGTAAGATGGGGGGAGGGATCTACAGGAAATGTAACCAGCCTAATTATAAAAAAAACAGGAAAGAAGAGCATAGGAAAGAATAAAGTAAGGGAGGACATTGACGGCAAGGGGATAAATAGAGTTATAGAACAGGAGTCTAAAAAGATGGTTAAACAAAAAGTGAGAGGAAATCCTATTAAAAATTAGTTAAACTGTCTGTACAGCAATGCACACTGTGTCTGTAATAAAACAGGGGAGCTGGAGGCAATCATGCATTGCGAAGAACCAGACATAGTAGGGATTACCGAGACGATAGCAAAATACTGCAGATGCTGGAAATCCGAAATAACAACAGAAAATGCTGGAAAAACTCAGCAGGCCAGACAACATCCGTGGAGAGAGAAATAGAGTCAACGTTTCAGGTCAAAACCCTTTGTCAAGATTGAAAAAGCACAGGAAATGAAACAAATTAAAAGGCCAGTTTGGAGACTGGGAGAGAACAAAAGAGAAGTGAAGAGACATTAAGAGGTATCACCATCTCCTCTTGTTTTGAATACCTCTTAATGTCTCTTCACTTCTCTTTTGTTCTCTCCCAGTCTCCAAACTGGCCTTTTAATTTGTTTCATTTCCTGTGCTTTTTCAGTCTTGACAAAGGGTTTTGACCTGAAACGTTGACTCTATTTCTCTCTCCACGGATGTTGCCTGACCTGCTGAGTTTTTCCAGCATTTTCTGTTGTTATTAGGGATTACCGAGACATGGCTACAGAAAAATCAGGAATGGGAATTAAACATTTCAGGGTATAACATATTTAGAAAAGATAGAGAGGGAAAAAGGGGAGGTGGAGTAGCTGTACTTATTAGGGATAACATAATGACAGTAGAAAAAAGTGACACAGCTATCAGCAAGACAAAAATAGAATCCATATGGATAGAGATAAAAGATAATAAAGGATCAATCACACTAATAGTGGAAGGGTGGTAGAGGAAGAAATATGCAGACAAATTAGGGAAATGAGTAAAAAACATAGAATAAAAATCATGGGGGATCTCAACTACCCCGATATTAATTGGACAGAAGAGGTAGTTAAAGGGGATAAGGGAATGGAGTTCCTACAATGTGTACAGGACTCCTTTCTAACCCAATATGTAAAAAGCCCAACAAGGGAGGATTCGCTATTGGATGAATGAACCAGAGCAGATAAGAGAAGTAAAAGTAGGGGAATATCTAGGCAATGGTGGCCATAATACAATACACTTTAAGATTATAATTGAGAAGGACATAAGTATGATGAAAACCAGGTTAATAGATTGGAGAAAAGCTGATTTTGAGGGGCTGAGAATAGAACTTGGGAAAATAAAATGGGCAACAATATTAACAAACAACGATGTAGAACAGTAATGGGAAGCATTTAAAACAGTGTTCAACAGAGTGCAGGAACCATATAGTCCGCTAAAAGGAAAGAACAAAGTAAATAATAATGAGACTCCATGGATGAATAAAACCATAAGGGAACAATTGAGGGTAAGGAAAGAGGCATACATTAAGTACATAGACAGCAGGGGAGTGCATGATAAGGGAGATAACGAAACGATTAGGAGAGAAGTAAAAAAAAACTATTAGGAAGGCAAAGAGGAATGATGAAATTAAATTATCAAGGAACATAAAACAAAATAGTAACATATTTTATAGGCACATCAATAAAAAAAGGAAGGTTGGGTTGGGAATAGGGCCATTAAGGGGTAGACAGGATAATACCACAGGTAATGATAGAGAGATGGCAGAAATATTAAATAATTATTTTGCTTCAGTATTTACCAGGGAGATAGAACAGGTGGATGATGAGATTAGTAATAAGACAGGTGCATTTAAAATAAAGAGAGTGGATATCTATATATATAAAACGGTTGGTCCGTCTGTCTTTCTGTCTGTCTGTCTGTTCGTATGTCTGTCCGGCTATACAATCAAAAGTTATAGAGCGTACCTACACATATGTTATATCAAAAGAAAGCTTATCATTAGGGGACTCTAATAGGCATATTTACTTTTTGGTCAGACAAAAATTGTTCCGACAGTATACAAAAAAGGTTCAAAAAACGGCAACATTCCGCTCATTAGCGTTGAGTGATGTGATTGTTGACCAATCATACAGGGGATTAACCTGATGGTTGAACAATCGGTGCATCACAGGGGGCGTTTCATTGTGTGTGTGGGCGGGCCTAATCCTTCTGAGCTGAGGTGAGTGGCCGCCATCTTGATTCCTAACGATTTATTTTTCCCACTTTCTGTGTGTTTATTTTTCCCACTTTCTGTGTGTGTGGAGGGGAAATTGTTTTTAAAAAAAAAGTAAATTAATTTGTAAATATTTTTTCTAAGCTGATTAATTTTCCTTCCTTTCACCCTCTTTTTTTCCTCTTGACTCACTACCTCCACTGGGCGCCGCAACCTTGGAGGCTTACCCCACCTGCAGGCCTCGAAGCCTCGGCCTCTCCTAGCCAGCCACGCCTGAGCTAGGCACCGCCCGTCCCGCCCCACAATCGCCGCCATCTTGGTAAAGGCTGGCGGCGCGGGACTGAGCCGAGCGTAGCCATCTCCGCCATCTTAGTAAAGGCTGGTGGGGCGGGAGTCAGCGCGCGTGTCAACGTCGGCCCGGAGCGTGACCTGAGCTAAGGTGAGTCCGGTCGGGCCTCACGTGCTAGGCCGCGCACCGGCCAGCCCTGAGCCGCTGATCCGCGGAGGGGGAGGGAGGGAGAGGAGGGGGGGGGGAGGGAGGGAGAGGAGAGGGGGGGAGGGAGGGAGGGAGAGGCGAGGGGGAGGGAGGGAGAGAGCTAAGGTGAGTCTGGCCGGGCCTCACGCGCTAGGCCACGCACCGGCCGGCCCTGAGGCGCTGATCCGCGGAGGTGGAGGGAGGGAGAGGAGGGGGAGGGAGGGGGAGGGAGGGAGAGGAGAGGGGGGGAGGGAGGGAGAGGAGAGGGAGGCAGGGAGAGGAGAGGGGGGAGGGAGAGAGAGGAGGGGGGAGAGGAGAGAGGAGGGAGGGAGAGGAGAGGGGGAGGGAGGGAGAGGAGAGGGGGAGGGAGAGGAGAAGGGGAGAGGGGAGGGGGAGGGAGAGGAGAGGGGGAGGGAGAGGAGAGGGGGAGGGAGGGAGAGCAGAGGGAGGGGGGGGGAGGGAGGGAGAGGAGAGGGGGGGAGGGAGGGAGAGGAGGGGGTGAGGGAGGGAGAGGAGGGAGGGAGGGAGAGTGAGGAGAGGGGCAGGGAGGGAGAGGGGAGGGAGGGAAAGAGTGAGGGGGTGGGACAGGGAGGGAGAGCTCACCTTCTTCCTTCCTTCCTTCCTTCGCAGGGGTCGATCAGGCCAGGCCTGAGGCGCTCCTTCCCCCCCTCTCTCTCTAGGCTAATCCCGAGCTAAATCCAGCAGTCTCTCTCTCTCCCCCCCCCGTCTCTCCTCCCCCCAATCTGTCTCTCCTCCCCCCAGTCTCTCTCTCCTCCCCCCAGTCTCTCTCTCCTCCCCCCAGTCTCTCTCTCTCTCTCTCTCTTCCAACAACAACATGCCCGCAAAAAACCCTCGGCACCGCCAGGCACTCCAGCTATTAAATAAACTAATCAAACTCAAAGAGGATAAAACCCCTGGTCCGGATGGATTGCACCCACACATTTTAAAAGAATCTAGGGAAGAGGTAGCAGAGGCATTACTACACATATTTAATAATTCATTCGGAAAAGGTGTAGTGCCAGAGGACTGGCGGATAGCTAACGTGATACCGATATATAAGGGAGATAGAACGTGTTCAGGGAATTATAGACCAGTCAGCTTAACATCAGTGGTAGGAAAAATAATGGAATCCCTACTAAAGGAGAAAATAGAAGAACATCTAGAAACCAAAAACATAGTAATGAATAGTCAGCATGGATTTCAAAAGGGAAAGTCTTACTTGACCAACCTCACTGAATTTTTTGAAGAGGTAACAGAGAGAGTAGGTAATGGTAATGCAGTAGATGTAATTTATCTAGATTTTCAAAAGGCCTTCAATAAGGTACCCCATAATAGACTGATGAACAAGGTCAGTGATTGCGGAGTCAGGGGACAAGTAGCAGAATGGATAGCTAGCTGGCTTCAAGACAGAAAGCAGAGAGTAGGGATAAAAGGTAGCTATTCAGAGTGGCAGAAGGTGGGTAGTGGTGTTCCACAAGGATCAGTGCTGGGACCACTGTTGTTCACAATTTAGATTTTGGAATCAAAAACACAATTTCTAAATTTGTGGATGACACCAAATTGGGGGGGATAGTCTATACTGAGGAGGACTGCAGCAAATTACAGAAGGACATTAATAAACTTGCAGAATGGGCATTTAATTGGCAAATGAAGTTCGACACAGAAAAATGTGAGGTATTACATTTTGGTAGGAAGAATATGGAGGTCACTTAATACTTGGAGGGTGCGAGTCTAGGTGGGGTACAGGAACAAAGGAAAGGGATCTCGGAGTACAAATACACAGATCATTAAAAGTTGCAACACAGGTTAGCAAGACCATAAAAACAGCAAACCAAGCACTAGGGTTTATTTCTAGAGGGATAGAATTGAAAATTAGGGAAGCTATGCTAAACCTGTATCAAACCTTGATTAGACCACACTTAGAGTATTGCGTACAGTTCTGGTCACCATATTATAAAAAGGATATAGAGGCACTGGAGAGCGTGCAGAGAAGATTTACATGGATGATACCAGAAATGTGAGTGTAGAACAGGCTGGGTCTCTTTCTCTTGAAAAAAGATGACCTAATCGAGGTTTTTAAAATTATGGAAGGTTTTGCTAGAGTGGATACAGAGAGAATGTTTCCACTTGTGGGGAAGAGCATAACGAGAGGCCATCAATATAAGATAGTCACGAAGAAATCCAATAGGGAATTCAGAAGAAACTTCTTTACCCAAAGCGTGGTGAGAATGTGGAACTCGCTACTACAGGGAGTGGTTGAAGCGAATAGTATAGATGTATTTAAGGGGAAGCTAGACAAGCATATGAGGGAGAAGGGAATAGAGAGTTATGCTGATAGATTTAGATGAGGAAAGACAGAAGGAGGCTCGCGTGGAGCATAAACACCGGCAAGGATTGGTTGGGCTGAGTGGCCTGTTTCTGTGCTGTATATCCTATGTAATCCTATGTACTTGTGCCCTTTAGTGCTGTGCTTATTGTCCAAGTTAAACAGCTTGCTTACTTCAACCTCATCCACAGCTTTCATTATTTTAAAGGCCAGTTTCAGCGTTCACTTCGCCAGTGAAAGTAAGTTTAAAACAATTAGCATTCTGAAAGCATTTTTTAAAAATCTGGAGAGAGTTCCTGTTAAGATTAAAGTAAATAGCAGAAATTTAAAAAAACTAAAAATAAGCTCTGACTATGCTAGCCAGTTTTTCTTCAAAGAATCAGTAAGGGTCTGCATCAGCTGGTATTTGTAAACAGAATGGAGAATCTTTTAACATTTCTACTTTGAATTTTGGACTGTGTAATCTATTTACAGCTAGTGTACATAACCATGTTCAATATATGAAAATACACTAAAACAGTCTTGGAAGCTTTAATTCACAGACATGTTAACTTTGTAATGAACGTGGACAATGGAAACCTCAAAAAGAGCAATGCATAATGGCTCACACTGGACAGTTAAAAGACTGATTGAGAGCTCTCCAACAGGAGAGTAATAATTGAAGCATCAATTACATTTAATATTTAAATAAAGAAAATATTAGAACAATGTCTGTTTTCTGATTCAGATATTTTGGGTAAGTGCCTTAATTTATTTGCCATTGTTAAGTAAATTAAAGCAATTTACTTACAGGGAAAGGAAGCTTCAAAGTATTTCTGCAATGACTACGTAAAGAATACAAACAAGAAGTTAATTCAGAAAAAAAATCATGTCAGAGCTGAAGTAGGAATCCATCCTTCAGAATAAAATTAATTTGTGATGAATGGTTTTGCAACTTTTTTGAAATTGCTGATGAATTTTACAATCTGGTGGTTTGTTATTTGAAGATTAGATCTGAGGAAGAGAGTGTTTGAAGACCAGGACCTCAAAGCCCGACACTAAGCTCATAGTCTACAGAGCAACAGTGATACTCGCCCTGCTGTATGCCTCCGAGACATGGACCATATATAGCAGGCACCTCAAAGCACTGGAGAGGTACCACCAACGCTGCCTCCGCAAGATCCTGCAAATCCATTGGCAGGAAAGGCGCACCGATGTCAGAGTTCTCGCTCAGGCCAACATTCCCAGCATCGAAGCTTTGACCATGCTCGATCAGCTCCGATGGACGGGCCACATCGTCCGCATGCCCGATACGAGACTCCCAAAACAAGCGCTCTACTCGGAGCTCCGACACGGCAAGAGAGCCCCAGGTGGGCAGAGGAAACGCTTCAAGGACACCCTCAAAGCCTCCTTGAAAAAGTGCAACATCCCCACTGACACCTGGGAATCCCTGGCCCAAGACCGCACAAAGTGGAGGAGAAGCATCCGGGAAGGCGCCGAACACCTCGAGTCTCTTCACCAGGAGCAAGCACAAACCAAGCGCAAACAGCGGGAGGAGCGCACGTCAACCCAAGCACCCCACGCACCCGCCCCTTCAACCACCGTCTGCCCCACCTGTGACAGAAACTGTAGGTCCCGTATCGGACTCATCAGTCACCTGAGAACTCATTTTTAATGTGGAAGCAAGTCATCCTCGGTTCCGAGGGATTGCCTAGAAAGAAGAAGATCACATTATAAAACGATGTTAAATTAATTTTGGCTTACTTTGTTACATAAATAACTGGAATTATTATTAAAAAATTATCATGACTCTACATTATTCTTTCTGTGTCAGTGACCTATACTGAAAAGTGTGCATGGGGACAACAGGCAAAGATGTAAATGGGCCTGGTTGTGATGGCAGCAGTGATTAAATACTCATAGTTCAGGCTCACACTTTGAGAATGGCCTCATGGATGGTGCACTGGAGGAGGGCTGGCACCGATGGAACTCTACCCCAGAATCACTGACTGTCTTCAGCAGTGGAGAGGAGAAAATTGGGGTGAGAAGTAAATGACTACTCCTAGAATGCCATCTCTGACAGACTGAGCCATGGGGTGTCAGGAATAAATCAGATTCAATATATGGACTACGCTGAAGAGCACGACAATTAACTTCAGGGAAGGGATGGGGAAACAATCAGCCAGTGTCCCGCTCCTGATTTCTAGATACCCCCTGCAGAGATATGCATGCATTGGATGAGGACAAGATCAGATAAGGCTGTCAGATTTCCTCACCACCTAAACTCACATAAGAACAGCCACTTGGCTGAGATATCAAAGTACTGGTGGAATCCTATCCCAGCAAGAGTCAACTCCCTCAAGGGAAGAGAGGAAAAAATGTTCTTCATGACTTCTGTCATAAGTAAACAATCTAGCAGCCTATGTTCTTAAACTAACTTGTCATCACTCCTTTCGGCTGGCCTCCAGTACGGATTTGGCTGTGATAGCTTGCCAGGAAATCATGTAGTGTTGTGATGACATTGTATACACTCCTAGCAACAAAGACAACCACAACTAAATACACAGGAGTGAACTCAGGTTAAATGTTTATAAAGCAGGAAAAGGATGACATTAGTTATACCCCTCAGAGCGTTGACCTGTACCCATTATTCTGAGTAATGCCAAAATGCAGTCACTCTGGCGTTTCTGCTATTAAAAAAATACACTCTCGCTCCCTCCTGCAATCCTTTTAATTGGGCCAATGGTTCCTGTTCTAGCCTGTAGTCGGTACATTGCTGGTAATACACCATGATACACAACCACTTTGTGGGTTTTTTTTCGAATACATCTCACAATAATCATTATTTATCCTGTCCAATTCTGCCACAATAGAGACTCAAATATCTCGAATGGTGATCAATACAGACCTCCAGTACGTGTCCAAATAACCAGTGGGCTGGGGGTCCCGGGAAAAGTTGCATCGCTTTTATCATCTCCCGTCTTCTACGGACAAGCTTCGCCGTTTTGACCAGGAGAGTCACTAAACAAAAAACAGCGATCAAGTGGAACAGCCGACAGAGTTCGACGGGAAAACACAGCGTCTTCAACGCTTCGGCAAGTGCCATTTGTAGAGGCTGAGGATCGGATCGGATCAGGGACAAAAGATAAAAGCCGAACAGATCTCTGATGTCCCAACTATAACGATTGACATTGCATTTGACTTTGTCTATAGCCGCGCCCCAGCGTAAAACAAATCTGACACCCCCTGCCGTACGTGCTCGCACTCTTAAAGCTAGATTCCCTCCTCGTGATTTCCTGCAGAAACGATCAACAATTTACTTGCCAACCGCTTATCATTTTTGTGTCACTGAGATTTGTAACATCGGGAGTCAAAACCAAGTGCAGTCTGCAGGTGAAGCGGGGTTAGAGAGTGGATAACTGCACCAGAGCACACAGGCTACTTAAATCCTCAGTTTATAGTCATACTAGCTGGAGTGCCCGGCGGTGCCGAGGGTTTTTTGAGGGCATGTTGTTGTTGGAAGAGAGAGAGAGACTGGGGGGAGAAGAGAGAGAGGGGTGGGGTGGGGGGAAGAGAGACTGGTGGATTTAGTTCGGGATTAGCCTGGAGAGAGAGGGGGGAAGGAGCGCCTCAGGCCTGGCCCGATCGACCCCTGCGAAGGAAGGAAGGAAGAAGGCGAGCTCTCCCTCCCTGTCCCAGCCCCTCACTGTTTCCCTCCCCTCACTCTCCCTCCCCCTCTCCTCTCCCTACCTCCCCCTCTCCTCTCCCTCCCTCCCCCTCTCCTCACCCTACACCCACTCTCCCTCTCCTCTCCCTCCCTCCCCCTCTCCTCTCCCTCCTTCCCCCTCTCCTCTCCCTCCCTCCCCCTCTTCTCTCCCTCCCCCTCTCCTCTCCCTCCCTCCTCTCCTCTCCCTCGCTCCCTCCTCTCCCTCCCTCTCTCCTCTCCCTCCCTCCCTCCCCTCTCGCCCCCATCCTCTCCCTCCCCCTCCTCTCCCTCCCTCCCCCTCTCCTCTCCCTCCCTCCCGCCCTCTCCTCTCCATCCCTCCCCCCTCTCCTCTCCCTCCCTCCCCCCCTCCTCTCCCTCCCTCCCCCCTCTCCTCTCCCTCCCTCCCCCTCTCCTCTCCCTCCCTCCCCCCCTCCTCTCCCTCCCTCCACCTCCGCGGATCAGCGCCTCAGGGCCGGCCAGTGCGCAGCCTAGCGCGTGAGGCCCGGCCGGACTCACCTTAGCTCTCTCCCTCCCTCCCCCTCTCCTCTCCCTCCCTCTCTCCTCTCCCTTCCTCCGCCCCCCTCTCCCTCCCTCCCCCCTCTCCTCTCCCTCCCTCCCCCTCTGCGGATCAGCGCCTCAGGGCCGGCTGGTGCACGGCCTAGCGCATGAGGCCCAGCCGGACTCACCTTAGCTCAGGTCGCGCTCCGGGCCGACGTTGACGCGCGCGCTGACTCCCGCCCCGCCAGCCTTTACTAAGATGGCGGTGATGGCTACACTCGGCTCAGTCCCACGCCGCCAGCCTTTACCAAGATGGCGGTGATCGCGGGGTGGGACGGGCGGTGCCTAGCTCGGGCGTGGCTGGCTAGGAGAGGCCGAGGCTTCGAGGCCTGCAGGTGGGGTAAGCCTCCAAGGTTGCGGCGCCCGGCGGAGATAGCGAGTCAATAGGAAAAAAAGAGCGTGAAAGGTAGGAAAATTAATCAGCTTAGAAAAAATATTTACAAATTAATTTACTTTTTTTAAAAACAATTTCCCCTCCACACACACAGAAAGTGGGAAAAATAAACACACAGAAAGTGGGAAAAATAAATCGTTAGGAATCAAGATGGCGGCCACTCACCTCAGCTCAGAAGGATTAGGCCCGCCCACACACGCAATGAAACGCCCCCCGTGACGCACCGATTGGTCAACCATCAGGTTAATCCCCTGAACAATTGGTCAACCATCATGTCACTCAACGCTAACGAGCGGAATGTTGCCGTTTTTTGAAACTTTTTTGTATACTGTCTGAACAATTTTTGTCTGACCAAAAAGTAAATACACCTATTAGACTTCCCTAATGATAAGCTTTCTTTTGATATAACACATGTGTAGGTACGCTCGATAACTTTTGATTGTATAGCCGGACAGACAGACAGAAAGACAAAGAGACAGACAGAAAGACAGACGGACCAACCGTTTTTATATAAAACAGTATGGCCCAGAACTTGGTGTCGGGGGCTTGCCGCGCGTGCAAGCCCCCGATGTGCACTTACCCGGCGCGCCGACATCTGAAACCTGGCCCGCAGTGGATTTCCTGTCAGTGGCCCGGTTCTGATGTCGGCGCGCTGTGCTAACCTGACCCAGCGGCGTAGTTAGTGCGATGTGCCGGCTGGGATCAGGTAAGCACTGTTCAGCCAATCAGGGGAGGGGAAACTTCATTCATAAGTTTGAGAGTAAGAACTGTCAAACTCATGAGAAGTACTGCACCCCAAAACACTACTTAAACTTTAAATAAAATTAAAAAAAACATCCCAATCATTAAATTAAGTATAAATAAGTTTTAAAAAATAATTTAAACAATAATTTTTTTTTTGAAAAAAATAAATTTTTGATAAAAAGGGTCTAAAACTAAACTTACCTTATTGTAGATTCTTTAAAGTAATAAACCTGTGAAAAATTTTTTTCTAAATTCCACTAAAACACCACTTACCTGTAAAAATAAATACTTACGTGTGCTTTTTACAAGCGTAAAGACCGGAGGCCTTTACACATGCGCAAATCCCCCAAAACAGAGGAAATCCAAGACGCACGCGCTGCCCCCTACAGCGCACGCGCTAGCCTCTTCACCTCTTGGGTTAGAGGAGAGGAAATGCCGGTTTTCAGCGCATGCGCTGTGCATGCTGAAAACCGGCATTTCCTCCGGCCAGACGCGTGAGTACCCCTTCCGTACTCACCGTTTGGGGAGGAATTACTGCTCCTATGTCTTTCCCTCTGTCTTTCCCTCTGTCTTTCTGTCTTTCTGTCTGTCCGGCTATACAATCAAAAGTTATAGAGCGTACCTACACATATGTTATATCAAAAGAAAGCTTATCATTAGGGGACTCTCGTAAGCGTATTTACTTTTTGGTCAGACAAAAATTGTGCCGACGGTATACAAAAAATGTAGTGTATGTACCTTTAAGAGCCCCTGTGTGGCAGGTACTGCATTAATCCTTCCTGGGCGGCGGGCTGGGGCTCGATCTGGTGGCTCTGCAGCGGGGCCGAGCAGCGAGTCGGAAGGTGGAGGCAAACAGAGACGGAGGGTGGAGCACTCGGGAGACGGCCAGCGCTGCAAAGCAGGTCGGCGTTCGGACCAAGCAGAGGGAGGGAAAAATCCCAGAGAGTCCGGCGGGAACGAGTCTCCAACTATTAAAAATATCTGTGTAAATAAAAACCACAGAGAACAGCGTTGTCAGCAGCGGCAGCGGTGGAAAAGCGCGGGAGGCACCATTTTTTCTCGGCAGGGAAGAAAGGAAAGCGCGGGAGGCGCCATTTTTGATTTTCAGGATGCCTAAGACTGGCAATATTACTGCTTTCGATAGTAATATAGAGGATTGGACCACATATGTGGAAAGAGTGGAGGTATATTGCACAGCGAATGAAGTAGAGGATGATAAAAAGGCATCGGTACTTCTAAATCTGATGGGCGCAAGGACATATGGGCTGTTACGAAACTTAATCACTCCAGCCAAACCGATGGACAAGAATTTTAAGGAGATTGTTGATACCCTACAGGAGCACTTAAACCCAACACCGCTGCTCATAGCGGAATGATTCAAATTCTTCAGGAGGAATCAGCACAAGAATGAAAGTAACGCTGATTACCTCACCGAATTAAGAAAGCTGTCAAAGCACTGCCAATTCAGGGCAGGACTGGCAGATTCTCTACGAGACAAATTCGTCTGCGGTCTCCTAAGTGAAGGAACACAGAAAAGGCTACTTTCTGAGAAAGATTTGACACTGGACAAGGCTTTCAGTGTGGCTGTATCATACGAAGCAGCAGCAAGAGGAGCTGCAGAGGTACAGCAAAAGCCACAGGACTTCGGCACCCATGAAATAACACGGGGTTTCGAGAGATGTTATCGCTGCGGCAGATCCACCCATGACCAGAGGGACTGCTGGTTCAAGGACAAAGCATGCAGGCAATGCAGAAAGATGGGACACATTGCACGTGTATGCTGGTCTGGAAACAAAAAATCCACTGACAGAAAAAAAATCAATAAGGAAAAGTACAGAAAGGTACAAATGATGACGGACAGTAGCTCCGAAGACCAGAAGAGCGATAGCAACTCCGGAAACAAGAGACTAAGCTGTCTCAAATTACATAATGTAATTGCCAAAGAAGATTACCAGACCATTTGGGTTACCCTCACGATAGCGGGGTCCCCAGTTAAAATGTAGCTAGATACAGGATCAGCTCTGACCGTCATGAGTCGACGGGATTACGAGCGGCTATTTCCGCATATACCTTTGAAAGACACATCCATTATCTTGAAGACATATACGGGGCAGAAAGTATACCCCAGAGGGAAAATAAGGGTGCCTGTTGTATACAACGGCAAGGAAATACAGAAGTTGTATTTATACGTTCTGCAAGATGGTGGTCCACCGCTGTTGGGATGTGAATGGATCAGGAAGATACGTTTAGACTGGCACTCCATTCAGGCACTGACGGTGACCAGTAAGAAAAAAAATGATGATGATGTCATACCTGAACGATTAAAAGACATCTTGGCCAATGCCAAAGAAGTGTTTCAACAGGAACTAGGAACCTTGAAAGGCGTCACCGCCTCAATAAAAGTGGAAGATGCGGCAATTCCCAAGTTTTTAAGGCAAGGCCGTTGCCATACGCAATTCGTCCAGCAGTCGAGGCAGAGCTGGAGAATTTGGAAAAGGCAGGCGTGTTATCCAAGGTAGATTGGAGCGAGTGGGCAACACCCATCGTCCCGGTCATGAAGAAAACATTGAATAATGAGAAATCTGAAGAACAGAGAAAAATTCGCATCTGTGGGGACTTCAAGGTGACTGTAAACCCGGTCCTTCACACGGAACAGTATCCTCTTCCGAGGATAGAAGATATTTTCGCCTCACTATCCGGAGGGAAACGTTTCACCAAAATTGACTTGGCACAGGCATATCTACAGATGGAGGTTGAAGAGGCCTCTAAAAAGTATCTCACGATAAACACACACAAAGGCCTGTACCAGTACAATCAACTGGTTTTCGGAGTAGCATCAGCTCCAGCTATCTGGCAAAGAGCTATGGAGCAAGTCCTCCAAGGGATTCCGGGAACTCAATGCTACCTAGACGACATCCTTGTAACAGGAGAAAAAGACAACAAGCACCTTGCCAATTTGGAGCAGGTGCTCACTAGACTGAGAGAACGGGGCCTACGAGCAAATCGCCCCAAGTGCGAATTTTTCCAGAAACAAATATCATATTGTGGCCATATAATTAACGAAGAAGGTTTGCATAAGTCACCTGAAAAAATTGAAGCGGTCATAAAAGCCCCAGCACCTGAAAATGTCTCACAATTAAGGTCGTTCCTGGGATTGATAAATTACTATCATAAATTTTTACCAAACTTGTCAACTGTTCTACACCCTCTTAACGCACTGCTACAAACGGGAGTAATTTGGAAATGGAGCGAAGACTGTAAACGTGCCTTCCATAAATGCAAAGGCTTGATCACGTCCAAGGAAGTGTTGGCTCATTACAACCCATCACTGCCAATCAGACTGGCGTGCGATGCATCCCCTTATGGCGTAGAAGCGGTATTATCGCATATATTCCCTAATGGCTCGGAGCGGCCGATAGCTTTTGCGTCACGCTCATTGAACTCAGCTGAGCGTAACTGTGCCCAGATCGACAGGGAAGCACTGAGCCTGGTGTGGGGAGTGAAGAAATTCAACCATTACCTACACGGACAAAAATTTACCTTGTTGACTGACCATCAACCCCTTGTCTCCATATTCAACCCTAAAAAGGGCGTTCCCATTATGACAGCGCAAAGGCTACAGAGGTGGTCCCTTTTCCTAGGGGCACACCAATATGACATAGAATACAAAGGATCAAAACAGCATGGGAATGCTGACGGTTTATCGCGCCTACTGTTGCCAACGGTAGAAGAGGCACCTACAGTGGACCCAGTGGAGATGTTCCACTCAACCATAGTGGAATGTCTACCAGTAACAAATTCTATCATTGAAAAGGAAACGAGAAATGACCCGACTCTCTCACGAGTCTATGATTTAACGGTGAAGGGATGGCCAGCACATGGCAAACCACTGTTGCCAGCATTCTCGCAAAGAAGAGAACAGCTGTCAGTGTGCCGAGGAACCTTGATGTGTGGGTCCAGAGTGGTGATTCCACCCAAACTCCAGGATAAAGTGCTAAAGGAGCTTCACGAGGGGCATCTGGGTGGAGTGAAAATGAAGAACCTAGCCAGAGCGTTTGTGTGGTGGCCAGGTATCGATGGAGACATCGAAGAAATGACCAAGAGCTGTCTAGGATGCCAGAAGGTCCAAAACGCCCCACCACAAGCCCCTCTACATCCATGGGAGTGGCCCTCATCACCATGGCAAAGGGTACATATCGACTTTGCCGGTCCATTTATGGACTCAAATTTCTTAATCGCGGTTGATGCACACTCCAAGTGGCCGGAGGTAATAAAGATGTCCTCCACCACCACGGAAAAACCATCACAGTATTAAGGACCATATTCACCAGGAATGGGCTGCCTGAACAGATCTGTTCTGATAATGGACCGCAATTTGTGTCTGAAGAATTCAGGAAGTTCTTAAAAAACAATGGGGCTAAGCACTACACGTCCGCCCCATACCATCCCGCCACCAATGGATTAGCTGAAAGGTTTGTCCAGACCTTCAAGAAGGCCATAAAGGCCATGGGTAATGAAGACATAAATCTACAACATAAGGTATATAACTTCTTGTTTGCGTACAGGAATGCAACACATGTGGTTACAAACCAAACTCCCGCCATGATGTTTTTCAATAGAAGACTAAAATGCCGGCTGGATTTGATCAAGCCAAACATCAGAAGGGACGTAGAGAACCGGCAATTTCAAGGCATGAATGAAAGGCCAACTAGAACCTTCCAGATAGGTCAACAAGTTTTGGCCCGGGACTACCGTACCGAGAAATGGCAGCCTGGAACTATTTGCACACGACTAGGACCTCTGATGTATACCGTGGACATTGGAGAAAGCATAATAAGGCGCCATGCTGACCAGATCATAGAGTCATCCGAAAAGGGACAACCTACACCACAACTCTATACGCCTAATGATGAAGCAGAGATACCCATAGTATCTACCTCCGATCCGGTGATATTGGAACCAGATGAACCCGACACTGGCATTCAAGCCGAATCGACCTTGCCAAAAGAACCTACTACACCACCGAAAACTACTACACCACTGAGGCGTTATCCGGACCGAGTCAGGAAGCCTCCAGAGAGACTGACTTATAATTGATTAACTGCAGCAAATGTGTAGATTATTGTTCTTGTAAACATGTTAATTAATGATTACTTAAAATGTTATGTACTAATTATCTAAAAGGGGAGGAATTGTAGTGTATGTACCTTTAAGAGCCCCTGTGTACTGTAATACCGGTAGTGACCACTCGGGTATATAAGCCTGTATAGTGTCTTGTATCTTTTAGTTCACCTCCACACTTTGTTCAGTAAACACCTGTTAAACCAACTCCTGCATTCCGTGTCTCCATTAATACATGGATACAACAAAAACGTTCAACATTCCACTCATTATCCGCTCATTAGCATCGAGTGACATGAAGGTTGACCAATCATACAGTCGAGCGACGCGACGGTCGACCAATCGCTGTGTCACGGGGGTGGGTTCATTGCGTGTGCGGGCGGGCCATCCTAGAGTCGAGTGACGTGACGATTGACCAATCCTACAGTTCAGTGACCTGACGGTTGACCAATCGGTGCATGTGTGGGCGGGCCTAATCCTTCTGAGCTGAGGTGAGTGGCCGCCATCTTGATTCCAAACTCTTCATTTCTTTTTCCCACTTTCTGCGTGTTTCTTTTCAAACCTAGATTTCCAGCAAAAAAAAGTTGCTTTTAAAACACAGACTGGTGTGGGAGAAATGGGTTTTGCTTCCTGGGACACTGGCATCAGTACTGGGACAGGAGAGAGCTGTTCCGTTGGATGGACTTCACTCGGCCAGTGCTGGGACTAGAGTCCTGGCGAATCGAATAACTAGGGCTGTAGAGAGGGCTTTAAACTAATAAGTGGGGGGGAGGTTTTAAGAGAGCGAAAAATAAAAATGACAGCGGAAAAGGCAATAGAGCAAGGTAGCAGTGGGGGAATTAAAAACCAGAGCGTGTCAGGAAGTGACAGAATGAATAATGATAAAGATAAAGTAGTAAAAGGGGTAAAAGCAGGAATAAATTGTCAGAAAACATATTTGAAAGTTCTTTATCTGAATGCACGCAGCATTCGTAACAAAATTGATGAGTTGACGGTACAAATAACTACACATGGGTATGATCTGGTGGCCATTACAGAAACATGGCTGCAATATAATCATGACTGGGAACTAAACATACAAGGGTATTTGACAATTAGGAAGGACAGACAGGAAGGAAAGGGAGGTGGGGTTGCTATGTTAATTAAGGATGGAATCACTGCAATAGTCAGAAATGATATTGGGTCAAAGGATCAGGATAGTGAAATAGTTTGGGTGGAGATAAGGAATAAGAAGGGGAAAAAGTCACTAGTGGGCATAGTCTATAGGCCTCCTAACAGTGGCAACTCTGTTGGTCGGAGTATAAATCAGGAAATAGTTGGGGCTTGTAATTAGGGAACAGCTATAATCATGGGGGATTTTAACTTTCATATTGACTGGACTAATCAAATTGGGCATGGCAGCCTTGAGGAAGAGTTCATAGAGTGTATTAGGGATGGGTTCCTTGAGCAGTATGTGATGCGCCATCAATTACTCAAAAGACTGAGGTTAAGCGAGTAACAACCAGGCTTTTATTAACTAAAGAATGAAGGTCTTGTCTCGAGTGGTCGACCCATCCAGAATACTGAGGGACTGGGAGGTAGTCACTTATATACCTGGAATAGTGGGAGGAGTCAGCCGAGGCATGTCCAGACCTGTACCTAGTGGAATACACATACACATACAGACAGGTATAACAGTGGTTTACCACAGTATGTAACTGAACCAACCAGGGGGCAGGCAATCTTAGATCTGGTCCTGTGTAATGAGACAGGATTAATAAAAAATGTCCTAGTAAAGGATCCCCTTGGAATGAGTGACCATAATATGGTTGAATTCCAAGTTCAGTTTGAGGATGAGAGAGTTGGATCTCAAACCAGCGTACTGAGCTTAAATAAAGGAGACTATGAAGGTATGAGAGTAGAATTGACTAAAGTGGACTGGGAAAACAGATTAAAGTGTAAGACGGTACAAGAGCAGTGGTCTACATTCAAGGAGATATTTCACATCTTTCAAGATAAATATATTCCACTGAGGAAAAAGGGGAATAAAAGAAAAGACAGCCAGCCATGGCTTAGTAAAGTAATAAAGGATAGTATCCGACTGAAAACAAGGGCATATAAAGTAGCCAAATCTAGTGGGAGGATAGAAGATTGGGAAGCATTTAAAAGCCAGCAAACAATAACTAAAAGATTAATTAAGAAAGGGAAGATAGATTATGAAAGTAAACTAGCAAAAAATATAAAAACAGATAGCAAGAGTTTCTACAGCTATATAAAAAGAAAAAGGGTGGCTAAAGTGAACGTTGGTCCCTTAGAGGATGGGACCGGGAGACTAGTGGTAGGAACATGGAGATGGCAAAGACGCTGAACAAATATTTTGTATCAGTCTTTACAGTAGAGGACACTAAATATATCCCAACACTGGACAAACAGGGGGCAATGGGGGGGGGGGGGAGGAGCTAAAGGCGATTAAAATCACTAAGGAGATGGTACTCAGTAAAATAATGTGACTTAAGGCGGATAAATCCCCCAGACCTGATGGCCTACACCCTAGGGTCTTGAGAGAAGTGGCGGTAGGGATTGTGGATGCATTGGTGATTATTTTCCAGAACTCCCTGGACTCAGGAAAGGTCCTGGCAGATTGGAAAACTGCTAATGTAACACCCTTATTTAAGAAGGGAAGTAGACAAAAAGCTGGAAACTACAGACCAGTTAGCCTAACATCTGTGGTTGGCAAAATGTTGGAGTCCATTATTAAGGAAACAGTAACAGAGCATTTGGATAAACATAATTTAATAGGACAGAGTCAGCATGGTTTTATGAAGGGGAAGTCATGTTTGACAAATTTGCTCGAATTCTTTGAGGATGTAACATACAGGGTGGATAAAGGGGAACCAGTGGATGTAGTGTATTTGGACTTCCAAAAGGCATTTGACAAGGTTCCACACAAAAGATTACTGATCAAGATAAGAAATCACGGGATTGGGGGTAATATACTGGCATGGGTCGAAGATTGGCTATCTAATAGAAAACAAAGAGTTGGGATAAATGGTTCATTCTCGGGCTGGCAATCAGTAACTAGTGGTGTTCCGCAGGGGTCAGTGCTGGGACCCCAACTCTTTACAATCTATATTAACGATTTGGAGGAAGGGACCGAGTGCAACATATCCAAGTTTGCCGACGATACAAAGATGGGAGGGAAAGCAGTGAGTGAGGAGGACATTAAAAACCTGCAAAAGGACATAGACAGACTAAGTGAGTGGGCAGAGATTTGGCAGATGCAATATAATGTTGGAAAGTGTGAGGTTATGCACTTTGGCAGAAAAAAATCAAAGAGCAAGTTATTACCTAAATGGAGAGAAACTGCAAAGTGCTACAGTACAAAGGGATCTGGGGGTCCTGGTGCATGAAACACAAAAAGTTAGTATGCAGGTGCAGCAGGTGATCAGGAAGGCCAATGGAATCTTGGCTTTTATTGCGAGTGGATGGAGTATAAAAACAGGGAAGTCTTGCTGCAGTTATACAGGGTATTGGTGAGGCCACACCTGGAATACTGCGTGCAGTTTTGGTTTCCATATTTAAGAAAAGATATACTTGCTCTCGAGGCGGTTCAGAGAAGGTTCACTCGGTTGATTCCGGAGATGAGGGGGTTGACGTATGAGGAAAGGTTGAGTAGGTTGGGACTCTACTCATTGGAGTTCAGAAGAATGAGAGGCAATCTTATCGAAACATATAAGATTGTGAGGGGGCTTGATCGGGTGGATGCGGTGAGGATGTTTCCACTGATGTGTGAGACTAGAACTAGGGGGCATAATCTAAGAATAAGGGGCTGCCCTTTCAAAACTGAGATAAGGAGAAACTTCTTCACTCAGAGGGTAGTAAATCTATGGAATTTGCTACCCAGAGAGCTGTGGAAGCTGCAACATTAAATAAATTTAAAATGGAGATAGACAGTTTCCTAGCAGATAAGGGAATTAGGGGTTACGGGGAGAGGGCAGGGAAGTGGACGTGAGTCTAGATTCGGATCAGCTATGATCCTACTGAATGGCGGAGCAGGCCCGAGGGGCTGTATGGCCTACTCCTGCTCCTACTTCTTATGTTCTTATGTTTTTTAAAAAAAGTTAATTAATTTGTAAATCTTTTCTCTAAGCTCTATAATTTTCCTACCTTTCACCGTTTTTGCAGGCCTCAAAGCCTGGGCCTCTGTTGCCCAGCCACGCCCGAGCTAGGCACCTCCCGTCCCGCTCAACAAGCGGCCCGCGATTGCCGCCATCTTTCTAAAGGCTGGCAGCGCGGGACTGAGACGAGCATAGCCATCGCTGCCATCTTAGTAAAGGCGGGCGGGGCGGGAGTCAGCGCGCGCGTCAACGTCGGCCCGGAGCGCGCGCGTCAACATCGGCCCGTGAGCTGCGGCGTCTCTCTCTCACTCTTCCCTGCGCGGCGCGCAGGCCCAGCCACAATCGGTGGTCTTGAAGTCGGCTCGGGACGGCGGGAAGGGGCGGGAAGGGTTACCCCGGCAACCGGGCCCGGCCCTCTCTCACAGCCTCAAGCCGGCTCACGCCCGTTCCCGGGGCTTGGCTCCAGCGCAGACCCAGCCGCAATCGGCGGTCTTGAAGCCGGGTCGGGCGGGGGGCCGGGGCTCGGGAGGGTGGGGCTCGGGAGGGCGGAGGGAAGGGCTCGGGAGGGCGGGAAGTGTTACCTCGGCCACCGGGCCCGGCCGTCTCTCGCAGCCTCAAGCCGGCTCACGCCCGTTCCCAGGGCTTGGCTCCATCTGCGGCCGCGGGCCACTCGCCCTCTCTCTCTCCTTCCCTCTGTCTCTCTCTCCTCCCCCCTCCCCTTTCCCCTCTCCCCCCTCCCCTCTCCCCCTCCCTCTCCCTCTCCCCCCTTCCCCCCTCCCCTCTCCCCCCTCTTCCCTCTCCCTCCCCCCCTCTCTCACCCTCTCTCTCTCCCCCTCTCTCCCACCTGCCTCACCCTCTCTCTCTCCCCCTCTCTCCCACCTGCCTCACCCTCTCTCTCTCCCCCCTCTCTCTGCCCCCTCCCTCCCCCTCTCTCTCTCCCCTCCCTCCCCCTCTCTCTCTGTCCCCTCCCTCCCCCTCTCTGCCCCTCCCTCCCCCTCTCTGCCCCCTCCCTCCCCCTTTCTGTCTGCCCCCTCCCTCCCCCTCTCTGTCTGCCCCCTCCCTCCCCCTCTGTCTGCCCCCTCCATCCCCCTGTCTGTCTGCCCCTCCCTCCCCCTCTCCGTCTGCCGCCTCCCTCCCCCTCTCTCTCTCCCCTCTCTCTCTGCCCCCTCCCTCCCCCTCTCTCTCTCCCCCTCTCTCTCTGCCCCCTCCCTCCCCTCTCTCTCTCTCTCCCCCCTCTCTCTCTGCCCCCTCCCTCCCCCTCTCTCGCTCCCCCTCTCTCTTTCCCCCCAGTCTCTCTCTCCCCAGTCTCTCTCTCTCTCTCTCTCCCCCCAGTCTCTCTCTCTCTCTCTCTTCTCCCCCCAGTCTCTCTCTCTCTCTTCTCCCCCCAGTCTCACTCTCTCTTCTCCCCATTCTCTCTCTCTCTCTCCCCCAGTCTCTCTCTCTCTCTCCCCCCCAGTCTCTCTCTCTCTCCCCCAGTCTCTCTCTCTCTCTCTCTCTCCCCCAGTCCCTCTCTCTCTCTCCCCCCAGTCTCTCTGTCTCTCTCTTTCTCCCCCCAGTCTCTCTCTCTCTCTTCTCCTCCAGTCTCTCGCTCTCTCTCTTCCCCCCAGTCTCTCGCTCTCTCTCTTCCCCCCAGTCTCTCGCTCTCTCTCTTCCCCCCAGTCTCTCGCTCTCTCTCTTCCCCCCAGTCTCTCGCTCTCTCTTCCCCCCAGTCTCTCGCTCTCTCTCTTCCCCCCAGTCTCTCGCTCTCTCTCTTCCCCCCAGTCTCTCGCTCTCTCTCTTCCCCCCAGTCGCTCTCTCTCTTCCCCCCAGTCGCTCTCCTCTTCCCCCAGTCGCTCTCTCTCTTCCCCCAGTCGCTCTCTCTCTTCCCCCCAGTCGCTCTCTCTCTCTCTTCCAACAACAACATGCCCTCAAAAAAGCCTCGGCACCGCCGGGCACTCCAGCTAGTATATATATAGATAGATAGATAGATACATTCTGTCCTTACTTTTATATATCTTAGAATAATGGCCTAGAAATTCAGTTGTTAGCGCCAGCCGCTAGCGCCTTAGGAGGAGAAGTGTGTCGCTAAGCGGCTGGCGCCCCGGGCGCGGCGCAATCTGCGCCTGTCATGAACTTCACTCAAGATTTAGTGGCGGGGCTAAACCGCAGTGCCCGCTCAGCTGCGCGCGCAGATCGTGACGTCATTTCATGGTGCAACGCCCTTGGTGCGCCCCGAACCGGAACTTCAGTGGCGTCGCCCTTCTTTGCGCCTGGCGCCCCCAGCGACTGGTAGAGGGGAGCGGTTCCCAGTCGCTGCGGGGCGCGGGGGGCGCAATTTAAAGGGGAGTCCTCCTGCATTATAAGTGGCAACCATTTTGTGCCAATCCTTCTGTGTGGGAGACAAAGGCAGAGAGCTTTCTGCTTTGACTCAGCGCTTACACAGGTACTTCTGGCTTCAGGCCAGAGCTTTGCACTTGGATTTCACTTTCAGTGCCATAGCCTTGAGTCGCCACATATAATGGGGGCTGCAATGGGTGGAAACTTTGGCTTTCTGCATTGCATTCAAAGGGATCAGAGACGCCGTGAGAGAGTGCCAGTCATGGCCAGACGGAGAAGGGCCAACAGGCGTCGGCACAGGAGGCCTTACCCACCCAGGGTATACCGCCAGCAGTTCTCATATCTGAACATGTCTAAGGAGCAGTGTGTTCAGACGCTGCGATTCAGAAGGGAGGTGGTCACTGAGATCTGCCACCTGCTTCGCACAGATCTGCAGCCACAGCTGAGGAGCAGGACGTTTCTGTCGGTGGCAGTGAAGGTGACGGTGGCTCTCAACTTCTATGCCACCGGCTCCTTCCAATCCGCTACTGGGGACATTGCCAACATCTCCCAGTTCGCGGTACATTGCTGCATCTGCCAGGTGAACAATGCCCTTTTCAGAAGGAGACGTCAGTACATCTCCTTCCCCATGACCCTGGACAAGCAGCAAGAGCGTGCAATGGGATTTGGAAGAATAGCGGGCTTCCCATGGTCCAGGGCGTAGAACTGATGAACCAGCAATGGTCAGGCCTTGCTTCAGGGCTGCAGTGTGCAGGGCATGGCAGCCAAATAAGTCGACCCTCCCCCTTTAAGAGCTGACCGGCGCCAGTGTGTCTGCCTTCATTCAGAAACTCGCCGCACCTGCGCTGCGCCCGCCCTCGGTGTTAGCGCCTCGGCATGCCGGCTTAGCGCCTTATGATAGTCGTGCATCGCCTGCTTTAGCGCAGCAGCAACCTCTTGGGGTGATGCAACTGAATATCGGTGAGGGTGGCGCTAAGTTGCGCCAGGCGCTAAATTTAGCGAACGCCCAGCTGTAGCGCCCCAAACATGGCTATACTGAATTTCTAGGCCAATGTGTTTTATATTACCACGTTGTTAAATAGCAAAACTTTACGGCAATTTGGGAAACAGACAAATAGAGTTGCTTGGGGCACAGATGTTCCTTTGCAGTCCAGGTTGAGAAGCTGGAAGAGGCTGAAATATATAAATACAGTGTGAGAAATTTACATATGTAGTTTCCATTTTTGTCATACTTTTCTATCACATTTTTCCATTATAAATGTGGACATATTTATAATGGAAAAAGTTGATACAAAATGTGACAGGAAGCAAGTTTATTTAAGACAGATTTGGCTGCAAAATTCAGCTCCATAGCACCCATTATTTGCCGTTTTGGTGCCAAAATGCCATATGTGGCGTATGCTTCTGGTGTGGGGTGCACTGGACGCCATCATGGGTAGGGCGTTAGTCTGGGCAGTGAGTGCACGGCAGAAGTATGCAGAGTAGGCAGATCGTGACGTCAGTCAGTGGCCGGCGCTGCCACCAGGGCTATTTAAAACATTCATCAGCTACACATTAGTTGCTGATTGATTTCTACTGGCTTTTGCTGTGTTTATAGATGTGTTTGGTGGTTTCTAGAGTTATTTAAAGTTGCTAAAGTCTACAGAGAGTGGTGTGGCAAGTGCTGAAGCTCTGTGTCCTGACTTCAATGATTCTGCACATACCACTTGCTCCCAGCCATGGGTGCAGTTGTATGCATTCCACTTGGCCTACAGCGGGACAGGGAGAATGAGCAGAGGCGATACAGAGCAGGACAAGCTGCTGGAAGAGGGAGGAGGAGGAGGGGGAGAAGAGCTCTCAGCAGGAGGCCGTATCTGCCCAGGGTGTTCCGGGAACAGTGTGTCAGGCGTCTGCGCTTCACCAAGGAGGTCCTCACTGAAATCTGCCACCTGCTGCAGCCACAACTGCAACCTCAGAGCAGGGCGAGGACTGCATTGCCAGCAGCTGTGAAGGTCACGGTGGCCATGAACTTTTATGCGTCAGGCTCTTTCCAGGCTGGAGCAGCCGATATTTGCAACATCTCCCAGTTTGCCGTCCACTGTTGCATAAAGGAGGTCACTGTATTCCAAGAGAGCTGAATACATTTCATTCTCTCTGGCCGGAGAGCAGCAGGTGGAGCGAGCACGCGGCTTTGTGAGGATTGCAGGCTTCCCCATGGTGCAGGGTGCCATTGACTACATGCACGTTGCTTTGTGGGCACCGCATGTAAACTCTAAGATGTACCGCAACAGAAAGAAATTCCACTCCCTCAAGGTCCAGGTGGTGTGCGACCATACTCAGCGAATCATGCAGGTGAATGCCTGGTATCCTGGCAGCAGTCATGATGTCTTAATTATGCGGCAGTCCGCTGTCCCATCTGCATTTGAACCACCACGAAAAACCAGAGGGTAGCTATTAGGTGACATGGGCTATCTGTTAACAACGTGGCTCATGACTCCAGTGCATAACCCACACACACATGGGCAGCATTAATTCGACAAAAGCCATGCTGCCACACAAAATCTCATCGAGTAGACCATTGGCATGCTGAAGCAATGCTTCCACTGCCTTGAGCACTCTGGAGAAGCCCTGAAGTTCTTGGCAGAGCAGGTGCTGAGATTCATGGTGGTCTGCTGCATGCTGCACAACCTCGCCATCATGAGGGCATAGCCCTTGACACCAGCTATATGGTGACCAGCTTAAGAGGATGAGGAGCAAGAGAAGGAAGAGGAGGAGGAGGAAGAAGAAGGCAACTCAGACAGCCCCTTTCTGGACAGGCTGTCCGTGACTGACTCACCCAACTGTGGTACCAGTAAATGCAACCCCAATCCCCCATTCACCAACAGTCCTACATCTTACCTTCCCTCTGTTACTAACCATCACCGCATCCTCCTGGCTACAATGCAAATGTAAAAGCCAATACAAAATAAACATTCCAAACCAAATTTATAAATCAAAGCATGCCATATTGCATACAAACGTAAACTAATCACCTTTGTGCGTTGTATTAGTGCCTGTCTTCCGTGTGCCTTTGCCTGTCCTAGTGCTCCAATGCAGTGCCACCCAGTGGCTGCAGCATGGCTGGTGGAAGGCTGCTGAGTTTCAGTGGAGGAGACTGCCGTTGGCCTTGCAGGACAACCTCGAGCAGCTCTGGGCCTAGAAGGCCTGGCTTCGGACTGCACCATCTCGGCATGGGTAGCAGCAGTCTGGGCTGGCTGGCTGACAGGCAACATAAGAACATAAGAACATAAGAAATAGGAGCAGGAGTAGGCCAATTGGCCCCTCAAGCCTGCTCTGCCATTCAATAAGATCATGGCTGATCTGATCCTAACCGCCAATCTATTATCACAGAACCATCTCCTGAATCTAACAGAATTAGACACACGAAATAGGAGCAGGATCAGGCTACACGGCCCCTGGGCCCGCTCTGCTACCCACAGGGCCATGTCCGATCCGAACCTAGACTCATGTCCAAATTCCTGCCCACTCCCCGTAACCCTTAATTCCCTTTACTTCTAGGAAACTGTCTATTTCTGTTTTAAATTTATGTAATGATGTAGCTTCTACAGCTTTTTGGGGCAGCATATTCCATGGACCTACCACCCTCTGAGTGAAGTAGTTCCTCCTCATCTCAGTTTTGAAAGAGCAGCCCCTTATTCTAAGACTATGCCCCCTAGTTCTAGTTTCACCCATCATCGGGAACATCCTCCCCGCATCCACCCGATCCAACCCCTTCACAATCTTATATGTTTCAATAAGATCGCCTCTCATTCTTCTGAAATCCAATGAGTAGAGTCCCAATCTACTCAACCTCTCCTCATATGTCCATCCCCTCATCCCCGGGATTAACCGAGTGAACCTTCTTTGTACTGACTCGAGAGCAAGTATGTCTTTTCTTAAGTATGGACACCAAAACTGTATGCAGTATTCCAGGTGCGGTCTCACCAATACCTTGTACAACTGAAGCAATACCTCCCTATTTTTATATTCTATCCCCCTAGCAATGAAAGCCAACATTCCATTGGCCTTCTTAATCACTTGCTGCACCTGCATACTAACCTTTTGAGTTTCGTGCACCAGGACCCCCAGATCCCTTTGTACTTCAGTACTTTCCAGTTTCTTGCCATTAAGATAATAACTTGCTCTACGATTTTTCCTGCCAAAGCGCATAACCTCACACTTTCCAGTATTGTCCTCCATCTGCCAAATCTCTGCCCACTTACTTAGCCTGTCTATGTCCCCTTGCAGGTTTTTAATGTCCTCCTCACTCACTACTTTCCCTCCCATCTTAGTATCATCTGCAAACTTTGATATGTTACACTTGGTCCCCTCCTCCAAATCATTAATATAGATTGTAAAGAGTTGGGGATCCAGCACTGACCCCTGCGGAACACCACTAGTTACTGATTGCCAGTCTGAGAATGAACCATTTATCCCAACTCTCTGCCTTCTGTTAGATAGCCAATCCTCTATCCATGCCAGAATATTACCCCCAATCCCGTGATTTTTTATCTTAAGCAATAATCTTTTGTGTGGCACCTTGTCAAATGCCTTTTGGAAGTCTAAATACACTACGTCCACTGGTTCCCCTTTATCCGCCCCATATGTTACTTCCTCAAAGAACTCCAGCAAATTTGTCAAACATGACTTCCCCTTCATAAAACCATGCTGACTTTGTCCTATTAAATTATGATCATCCAAATGTCCTGTTACTATCTCCTTAATAATGGACTCCAAAATTTTACCTACCACAGATGTTAGGCTAACCAGTCTATAGTTTCCAGCCTTCTGTCTACTGCCCTTTTTAAATAAGGGTGTTACATTAGCAGTTTTCCAGTCTGCTGGGACCTTTGATGAGTCCAGGGAGTTTTGGAAAATTATTACCAATGCATCCACAATCCCTACCGCCACTTCCCTCAAGACCCTAGGATGTAAGCCATCAGGTCCAGGTGATTTATCCGCCTTGAGTCCCATTATTTTACCGAGTACCACTTCCTTAGTGATTTTGATCGTGTTTAGCTCCTCCCCCCCATAGCCCCCTGTTTGTCCAGTGTTGGGATATTCTTAGTGTCCTCTACTGTAAAGACTGATACAAAATATTCATTCAGTGTTTTTGCCATCTCCATATTTCCCACCATTAATTTCCCGGTCTCATCCTCTAAGGGACCAACATTTACTTTAGCCACCCTTTTTCTTTTTATATAACTATAAAATCTCTTACTATCTGTTTTTATATTTTTTGCTAATTTACTTTCATAATCTATCTTCCCTTTCTTAATCAATCTTTCTGTTATTTTTTGCTGTCTTTTAAAGTTTTCCCAATCCTCTATCCTCCCACTAGATTTGGCTACCTTATATGCCCTTGTTTTTAGTCGAATACTATCCTTAATTTCTTTACTTAGCCACGGATGGCTGTCTTTTCTTTTACACCCTTTTCTTCTCAGTGGAATATATATTTTTTGGAAGTTGTAAAATAACTCCCTAAATGTACACCACTGATCATGTATCGTCTTACCCTTTAATCTATTTTCCCTATCCACTCTACTCAATTCCGCTCTCATACCTTCATAGTCTCCTTTATTCAAGCTTAGCATGCTTGTTTGAGATCCAACCTTTTCACCCTCTAATTGAATATGGAATTCAACCATGTTATGGTCACTCATTCCAAGGGGATCCTTTACTAGGACATTTTAAATTAATCCTGTCTCGTTACACAGGACCAGATCTAAGGTTGCTTGCCCCCTGGTCGGTTCAGTTACATACTGCTCAAGAAACCCATCCCTAATACACTCAATGAACTCATCCTCAAGGCAGCCCTGCCCAATTTGATTTGTCCAATTAATATGATAGTTAAAATCCCCCATAATTATAGATGTTCCCTTATTACAAGCCTCAACTATTTCCTGATTGATACTCCGTCCAACAGAGTTGCAACTGTTCAGAGGCCTATAAACTATGCCCACTAGTATTTTTTCCCCTTATTATTCCTTACCTCCACCCAAATTGTTTCATTATCCTGATCTTTTGACCCAATATCATTTCTCTGTATTACAGTGATTCCTTCCTTTATTAACATAGCCACCCCACCTCCCCTTCCTTCCTGCCTGTCCTTCCTGATCGTTAAATAACCTGGTATGTTTAATTCTCAGGCATTGTCACCCTGCAGCCATGTTTCTGTAATGGCCACAAGATCATACCCATATGTAGTTATTTGTGCCATTAACTCGTCTATTTTGTTACGAATGCTACGTGCATTCAGATAGAGAACTTTCAAATATGTTTTGTGACACTTAGTTCCTGCTTTTGCCCTTTTTATTACTTTACCTTTTACTCCATACCTTCTGCCCCTTCCTGACACGCTCTGGTTTTTAATTTCCCCACTGTTACCTAAGTCTATGACCTTCTCTGTTGTCATTTTTATTATTTGCTCTCTAGGAACCTCCCCCCCCCACTAGTTAGTTTAAAGCCCTCTCTACAGTCCTAGTTATATGATCCGCCAGGACTCTAGTCCCAGCACTGGCCAAGTGAAGCCCGTCCCAATGGAACAGCTCCCTCCTGCCCCAGTACTGGTGCCAGTGTCCCAGGAAGCAAAACCCATTTCTCCCACACCAGTCCTTGAGCCACGCATTTAACTCTCTAATTTCATTTGTCCTAGCCAAATTTGCTCGTGGCTCAGGTAATAATCCAGAGATTATTACCCTTGAGGTTCTGTTTTTTAATTTGACCCCTAGCTGCTCATACTCCTTTAACAGAACCGGCTTCCTAGTCCTATCTACGTCGTTTGTACCAACATGGACCATGACAACTGGATCCACCCCCTCCCACTGCAAGTTTCTTTCCAGCCCAGAGGAGATGTCCTTAACCCTGGCACTGGGTAGGCAACACAGCCTTCGGGACTCTCTCTCTCGGCTGCAGAGAACTCTATCTATCCCCCTAATAATACTATCCCCTACCACTACAACATTTCTATTTACTCCCCCCTCTTGAATGGCCCCCCGTTCCACGGTGCTGTGGCCAGGTTGCTCATCCTCCCTGCAGTCCCTGCTCCTGTCCCCACAGGGAGTAAGAACCTCGAACCTGTTGGACAAGAGCAAGGGCTGCGGCTCCTCCAGCTCTACCTCCTGGATCCCCATACCTGCCTCATTCGTAGTCACACCGTCCTGTCCCTGACCATGGGCTACATCTGAATTAATTAACTTCATAGGTGTGACCACCTCCTGATACACAGAGTCCAGGTACTTCTCCCCCTCCCTGATGTGTCGCAGTGTCTGAAGCTCAGACTCCAGCTCATCAACACGGAGCTGGAGTTCCTGTTGCAGCAGACACTTGTCACAGACGTAATCACCGTGAGCCTCAATGGGGTTCACCGGCTCCCACATCTCGCAACAGTAACACATCACCTGCTCCATTCTATGTAATTAATTAATTTTTTAATTGTTAGTTATGGACACCCTCTGCCCGATTTTAGATGCTAGTATCCCCTTTAATTAATTGGATTTAAATTAAATCAATCCCTCTAATTACACCAGTTAAATGGTTTACCAACAGTCACTCTGCACCAGAAAGGCCTTATTAACTACAACCCATAGAGTTAAAGTTTGAAAAGAGCACGTAACACCCCACTTACCCAAACTCACAGCACTCTTTGATGACTCGCACTCAGTGCTTGCTCGCACTAGGACTGGTCTTTTTATACTGTTTGTTTGTTTACAGCCAAATGAGTCACCCCTGCTGATTGGTTAGAAAACTGCTTTCCACTGCCTGCTGTGCCAATTTACTCCTACTGCAGTGTAACCTTGTTTTACTCTTCTTAAACCAACAGAATCCCAAATATTTAACATTTCCCCTTTACTTAAACTGCTTAAGTAATCTTATCAAGAATGATTTAAAGAGAAATAACAATTAAAGAACTCTCACACTTACCCAAACTCACAGCACTCTTTGATGACTCGCACTCAGTGCTTGCTCGCACTAGGACTGGTCTTTTTATACAGCAAGGGCACTGGCAGAGTGGCAGTGGTGGGAGGATGAATTCTGTCATCCTGAGAGAGGACAGCAGGTTCATGCTCTACGGAGCCACTGCCACTCTGCCAGGGCGGCACCTCATCAATCCTAGTAATCTGTTGGGGACAGAATGCTGGACTGCTGTGACACCCTGCAAGCCCTTTTGAACACTGGTATCCACAGCCATAATGGCAGCAGTCTGAGCTTCCACTGCAGCAAGCTGAGCCTGCATGAGTGCAGTCTGAGCTTGCATGTCAGCAAGCCGACATTGCATGAGTGCAGTCTGAGCTTCCACTGCAGCACTCAGATGTTGGTTGGCTTCTGTTTGTGCTGCAATGGAAGCTGAGACATCGGCCATCAGATGCCGCATCATGGTTGGGTCCACAAGTGTGTGAATGGAGTTTGCCATCACTTCCATGGTGGAAAGAATGGGCTCCAATCTTTGTGCAAAGCCCTGTGCCAAGTTGGTATCGGACTCCTCCATGTTCCTTGACATTGATCGCAGGCTTTCTGGCAGGCTTCCCACTGCACGAAGCAATTCATTGCGCATACCCATCTGTCTTCTACTGTAGCCTGCCCCAGCAATGTCCTCATCTGAGTCCTCTGCAGCAGAACCTGTGTGCAACCTCGCCCTGCAGGGAGCTGGCACCTGTGCTACCCTTGATCCATGCCCTGGCTGCAGGCCACTCGTGGCCAGTGTCTCACCACATGCAGCTCCCGCATCTAAGCTATCCTCTAAATTACACTGAGTGTCAGTATCTGAGCTGGTGGCTGCGAGTGTGAAATCGAGTGATGGTGCATCTTCATCATCACTGTCTTGTTACTCTTCCATCACTGCCAGGTTGCAGTTCTTGGGTATCTGAAAGGAGAAAGGCACAAGAGTAGGGTTGCGGTGCAGGGAGGGAGTAAAGTAAGAGGTGGATGCTTACACCACCAGCAGCTTTTAAATCAAAAGACATTGTGGAATAAGGGGGAGGTGGGATGTGAGAAGGAGGATTAGTTATGAGAATACCGTCATCTTCAATGGTTTTAGCCCTGCCGCTGGCCACAGGCTCAGCGATGATCGCTCCAATGATGGTGACCACTGTCTCCTCCATCGGGCTAAAGGTCATGCAGACACACCTCTCTTTCGCCAGTTAGCTCCTGCTACCTCCGGTTATGCGGCAACTTGTCCTGCAAGAAACATAGGGGGAAAAATTCAGTATCGCCCCGTTTGGGGTGCCATTATCGGCCGTGCGCAAAGTTTAGCGCCTGGCGCTAATTATCGCCTCCAACAGCAAACTTGGCTTTTATCGCCCCTGGAGGTGATTGGAGCGCTAAATCAGGCGCTACACAACTCTCTTAAGACGCTAAGGCTGAAGAGTGAGGCGCTACCTCAGAGGGCGGGCGCAGCGCAGGTGCCGTCAGTTAGCGATGGAACACAGACACACTGGCGCCGGTCAGTTCTTAAAGGGGAGGGTCGATCTAGCTCTGCAGCCACACCCTGCTCACTGGAGCCTTGAATCTCGGCCTGGGCAGACCTGTAGCTAAATCTAGCAGCCAGACACTATGGAAAGGGCCAGGGAGCGAGCACAGCACTTCTGTGAGCGGGCTTTGCAGGCTCTGGTTCGCGGGGTGGATCGCAGAAGATCCATTCTGTACCCGGAGAGTGGCAGGAGGCCTTTGCCACGCGAGTACAGAAGAGTGTGGAGGGAGGTGGCTCAGAGAGCGTCCTCAAGCAGCATGGTGCCTAGGACCCATGTGCAATGTAGGAAAAAGTTCAACAACCTCACTTGGGTCGTCAGGGTGAGTGCCTTTTTTTCAAAACCTCTTCATCCCTCCATCTCAACCGCACTTTATGGCCAGAGGGTCTTGAAAGCCCCAATGCCCAACACTCATCCAACACCTATGGCCCTTTCATCAAACACTCACGCACATTCCACACTTTGCATACAGTAAGGGCTATTCAACCATGGGAGGCATTTCAGGCAAGATCATGGCTGCATACAGTAAGGGCTATTCAACCATGGGAGGCATTTCAGGCAAGATCATGGCTGCATACAGTAAGGGCTATTCAACCATGGGAGGCATTTCAGGCAAGATCATGGCTGCATATTTACTCAGACGTCGTCCTTTTTCTTGCAGGCCAAGCTGTCTCATAATAGGAGACAGCAGCAATGGACTGGTGGAGGGTGGCCTCACCTTCAAGCCCTCAGCGATCTTGAGGAGCACGTCCACAGGATTGTGGCAAGCCGGGTGATTGGTCCCATCGCCACTGGAGACGCTGACCCCGTTCTGGACAGCAATGGTAAGGTTATCACCTTTTTGTCCTCTCTCCTTCCACTTGTTCCTCACAACAGCAGCCTTTGACACTTTCAATCCAAATCACTAAATCGCTGCACTCATGCCTCCCTTGCTGCCACCCTGTCCTCACGCTAAAGCCACTCTTGTACCTCCCTGCTTTCAGATGGTGATTCACCAGGTGAGGAGATGGGCCCTCAAGCTGCCAGTGAGAGTGAAGCTGAAGGCGAGGAGGAAGAGGAAGCCGGACCATCAGCGCCACCCTCTACTGAGGTAGCCCATGCCCATACTGGGGACACGCCTTCCCTGGAGGGGAGCAGGGGGGAATGGTCTGATGAGGGTGAAGCTCCAGGACCCAGCGGGCTGCAGCAACGTGAGGGGGGTAGGGAAGCTCGGGGCTCTCCCCGGAGGGAGAGTATGGCCTCGAGTCCTGCTGCACTGAACGCAGACGAGGAGCGGGTCCTCACTGAAATGAGCGCCCAGGCGGAGCAAAGGCACACTGAGCTCATGGCTACAGTGGCAAGGGTGCCCGAATCCATTGAATCACTGGCAAGGAGTGTGGAGCACTTCGCAGTAGCACAGGCAGCTGCCACGCAAATGTTAAGTACTGCAATGCAGTCAGTGGCTGGTCTCATGCAGACGCAGATTGAGGCCACGCGAGCACTGACTGCTGCCACCCTCACTGGATTGGGCAGATTTCCCCGGGGCTCTTATCGCACCGCAGCAGGCCAGCAATCTGTGCTCCGTCAGATTGCTCTGGATGCTGAAGTGCTGCCCCGTGGGAGTGCCAGTGTGTCAGTCGAGCAGGGAGTTGCTGTCCTCTCTCAAGATGACAGCATTCCTGCTGCCACCACTGGCACTTCTCCACTGCAGTTGCCACCACCTGTAGGACAGACTGCTGCCGCCCATGCAGAGTTGGAGCAGTCAGCAGCTGGGCCCTCCAGGCTCAGAGCTGGTCCAGGCCGTCCCTCAAGGGCAACTTGTAGGATTCGCAACATTCCCACATTCCCCCAAGGTTATTAATAAAAGGGACCCTGCATGGACATTAAAAAGGGTACCCAAAAGATGGCGTCCGCACCTCGTGACCAAAAGCCTGCAAGATTTTAAAAGCTTGGACTCTGTGGCAGCACAAGCAGCTTTGGGAAATCAAAACTTAAAATGCATTTCTGTGAAAAGGACTTTTGTGTTTGAAGGGCCAGACAGCTAAGCAAACATTTGAATATGCATTTTCGTCAAATTGGAACAGATCAACCCAGTTAGGCCTAAGCATGAGGCCATTAGTTTGTCCGCATAAATAATCGGAAACAGTTTAAGGAAGCCATCAATGCTGGACAGGCCGATTAAAATGCATCAATGACAATACATCAGGCCATTAGGTGCGATAAACGGCCATCTAAAAACAGTTATTTTAGATTGCTATAATCATTTAAAACAGCCTGCCAAAATTGAAACAATGGACTAACCTGATTTGGTGCGCAGATAAGGGCCATTCGAAAGGAGTATAACTGTAGGCCCTCTGTAGCAATCTAGCAATCGCTCTCTGCTCTCCTGGCTCTTGTTCTTGCCCCTTGCTCTTGCTCTCATGGCTCCGGCCTCTTGGGGCTGCCGCCGCTCGTACTCGTGCCCTGGCCTCGTGGCGGGTCTCTCCTCGCTCCCCACAGTAAGTTTTCAGCAGTCAAGGACAACCATACCAATCGCTGGGGAGGGGAACGAGGCCCAAGTCCATAGTCATCCAGGACACCCAGGCCGCAAAAAGGGGCGAGACGAAACTGAGCAGGCAGCCCAGGACTTGTATAGTAGCCCTACGAGACGAGACGAGGAGAGACGAAGAAGAAGGTAACCACTCGATAAGAGCGGAGCAGAGCAGCGAAAGACGTATTGATAAAGGCCAAGCGCCTAGTTATAAGCTGGTGCTTGGGGGAAGAATCTTGTTGCACACTGCGAATAAATGCAGGTGTCTATGCCACAACGAATATACTGGTGTTCCAAGAATGGGTAGTAAAATCTAAGCAGCAAAGACTGCCAACTGTCCGATAAACATAACGATTCTGCCGACGACCGCCCGAGGGAGAAGAAGAAGAAAACCCATCGCGACGAGATGACGACGGTAGCTGAGGAGAAGAAAGGTGTGTCGCAGCAGCTGCTCCAGCGCCGCACCCTGAGACCACGTGGCGACGGAGTACCTAAAAGGAGAGAAGACCAAACCTCAAAACCCGCATCCGTTAAAGTAACAGGCTTGTTTTGGATTGGTGAGCATGAATTCTGACCCCTCATAGCTTAATCTAGTTAGGTATAGGGGTGGGATAAGGATAAGGGGATTGTTAACGTAGTTGTATTTCCCTCGATGTGCCATGTGTTCCCCATTCCCTGTATAAGTATATAGTTATAGTGTTATATGCCTGTAATTGTTTCTCTACCAGTAACTTTTCTCATAAGACTGTGTTTTTGTTCCTGTTTTAATAAAATCTTCGTTTTCTTACACCAAACCACCTGTCTACTCGAGTTTTCTGTATCGCCGCCTGTACCTAAGTCCGGTGTCTAGAACCCAGGGGCGTGGGAGCGATTCGAACCGCTCACAGACAGTCAGGGGCATAACTGACTGGGCACACGTGCCACCCGCCACCCCCTACAGAAAATGGCGACCGCGGCAGGACACCGGCAACAGGGTTGCGATACAGTAGACAATGGTTCGGATGAGCAAACCATGATGGAGGAAAGGATTTCTGATTATGTGTTTAGCAAGGTGAATATCACAAAGAAGTGGATCACCACTCTGTTAAGGGCTGGGCGTCCGGTAGATGCAGCAGCTAAGTGGACAGAGGGAAAGGAACACAAGAAGTCCTTAGAGAGGGCAGTTTGGCTGATGTGTTTCAAAAAGCAGGTCCAGCTTTTGGACAGGCTTGTTGCAGCACAGGCAGTCGAGTTAAGGGAGTCAGCCCTGGAGATCCAGGATAAGGCTCCAGCAGGGGAGAAGTTATTAGTAGCTTTGCAGGCCTTGAATCAGGAGAGAGTGCATTTAATGGGAGAACACAAGGCCCAGTTGGAATACCTACGGTGCCAAGTCACCGAGGCCAAGGGAATTGAGTTAAGGTTGCGGGAGAAGAACGCCCGCTTTGCAAAGCAGATTAGTGAACAGGAAGAGAAAGTACAGAAGGTAAAGGCCGCTTACAAGCTAGCGAGCGAGCAGGGGTTTGAGGAGGCAAACCATGGCCCCTGTAAAGAGCGGATAGAAAATCTGAGCCGGGCCCTCTGGAAGGCAAAAGGCATGGTATGCCTCATAAGTCCAAAGGCAGGTCAGGTGGCTTTTATGGGGAACGAGGGGAGGACATTTCCAACGTCACCGGTAGTGCCCAGGGACGACCCGGTTGAGGGATAGGAGATCTCACGACCACCACCCGTAGCGCCAAGTTTCAGCGAGGTTTGGCAGCAAGGGGGGTTGTAGCCAGAGGTGGAAGCGGAGGTGGAGCAACCCCCGCCAGAGAGGTCGGAGCCGGGACCGATGTGCCCAGCACGGCATCGGAGGTTCGGCCCACCCATCAATGGCGACGATGAGGGACCCCTCCAAAACCAGTTCATATTACCCTATAGCACCCAACAGCTTAGGGCTATGGTCAACCATATCCCAAAGCTCTCCGAAAAGGGAGACCCCTCGATCCACTTCAGGGACAAAGAGCAGGCAGCCAGCATCAACGACTGCGATGGCATTGAGCAGGCCAAGCTGCTGCTACTCTCCCTGGAGAGTAGTCTCCTCCAATCCCTCTCTGACGAGTGTAAGAGGGGGCAGAGCGGGTATGAGGAGCTCAGAGATGCAGTTCTGGAGGCCATGGGGATGAATGAGGGAAATCCTTTCTCCCGTGTGGAGAAGACAGTCCAGCTCGCAGGGGAAACCCCGCAGGCTTTCGCGGACCGGTTATGGCCGGTGTACCGGAGAGCCTGTCCGGGGGCGCCGAACCGGGGGTTCCTGAAAGGGGATCCCCTGGCCCATTGACTCCGTTGCCTGGTGGCGAACAGCTTGCCACAGGTCCGGGCCAAGGCAGAAGTCTGGTTCGACCCCAAAAATCCCCAGACCACCGAGCTTACGGTGACCAGGCAGCTAACTCTAGCCTATAAAAACGGTAGGGGAACCGATGCACACCCACCCAAGGGGAAGGTGCATGAGGTGTGTAGTGTCCGAGGATCAATAATACTCAGACTGCAGGAGAACAGTAAAACAGGTATTTACTGAACAGAGAGTAATTCAAGACTGAAATACAGAAGCCTGCTAGGGCTTTATATACAGGGGTGGTCACTGCTGATACTGCAGTATAGAATCAGTTCTTCTCTTAAAGGCACATACACAACAATTCCTCCCGTTTTAGATAAACAGTACATAACATTCATTTAACAACTAAATAATAACTAATTACAATTACAATTTTCTCTGTACTATATACATCAACTGAAATAATCATTTATAAGTTCAGTCTTTGAGGAGGCTTCCTGATCCTGACTGGATAGCGGCTTTCTCGAGTATCCTGTTCTTGCGGTGGAGTTGATTCTGGCTCATTGTCATTGGTTGGTTCGTCAGCTTCCAATACTACTGCTTCTGAGGTAGACGCAATCTGTACTTCGGGTTGATTACCAGGTGCACCTGCTCGTGGTATGGGTTTGGCTTGTTCCTGTGACTCTAGAATCTGGTCAGCATGGCATCTCACGATGCTCTCTCCAATGTCCACTGTGTACATTAGTGGTCCCTGCTGTGTGCATATTGTTCCTGGCTGCCATTTTTCTGTTCGGTAGTCGCGGGCCAAGACTGGTTGCCCTATCTTGAAGCTCCTGGTTGGCTTCTCATTTATGTGCTGGAATTGCTTATCCTCAACATCTCGTCTTATGTTTGGTTTGAGCAAATCCAGGCGACATCTTAGCCTTCGGTTGAAGAACATTATGGCTGGAGCTTGGTTGGTGACTGCATGTGTCGCATTCCGGTAAGCAAACAAGAAATTATCCACCTTGTGTTGTAGTGGTATGTCGTCATTATACATTGCTTTTATTGCCTTTTTAAAGGTCTGAACAAACCTCTCAGCCAATCCATTTGTGGCTGGATGATATGGCGCAGATGTGTAATGTTTCACCCCATTATTCCTCAGAAACCTCCGGAAATCCTCGGACACAAACTGTGGCCCATTGTCGGAGAAAATCTGTTCTGGCAAGCCATTCCTGGCGAAGATGGTCCGTAGGACTGCAATAGTTTTCTCCGTGGTGGTGGAGGACATTTTGATGACCTCTGGCCATTTCGAATGGGCGTCCACAGCGATTAGGAATATTGAGTCCATAAATGGACCAGCAAAATCAATGTGTACCCATTGCCATGGAGATGAGGGCCACTCCCATGGATGTAGCGGGGCCTGTGGTGGAGCGTTTTGGACCTTCTGGCATCCTGTGCATCTCTTGGTCATATCCTTGATTTCTTTATCGATTCCCGGCCACCACACAAACGCCCTGGCAAGGCTCTTAATTTTTACCCCTCCCAGATGACCCTCATGAAGCTCATTGAGCACTCTATCTCTCAACTTGGGTGGAATTACCACTCGGGATCCACACATCAAGGTCCCCCGGCACACTGACAGCTGTTCTCTCCTTGGCGAGTATGCTGGCAACAGTGAGTCACCATGTGCTGGCCGTCCCTTCACCGTCAAATCATAGACCCGAGAGAGTGTCGGGTCATTTCGGGTTTCCTTCTCTATACTTGAGTTTGTAACAGGTAGACATTCGACTATGGTCGCATGGAATATCTCAACAGGGTCCACTGCAGGTGCTTCCTCTACCGTAGGCAACGGTAGGCGCGACAGCCCATCAGCGTTTCCATGCTGTTTCGTACCCTTGTACTCTGTGTCGTACTGATGTGCCCCTAGAAAAAGTGACCATCTTTGCAGCCGTTACGCCATCATCACCGGAACGCCCTTCTTTGTGTTAAAAATGGAGACCAGGGGCTGATGATCAGTCAGTAGGGTGAATTTCTGCCCGTGCAAATAGTGATTGAACTTCTTCACCCCCCACACCAGGCTGAGGGCCTCTCTGTCAATCTGGGCGTAGTTACGCTCGGCTGAGGTTAACGAGCGCGACACAAAGGCTATTGGCCTCTCTGAACCGTCAAAAGGAATTTGTGTGACAGCACCGCTCCGATGCCGTAGGGAGACGCATCACATGCTAACCGAATCGGTAGTGTTGGATTGTAGTGGGCCAATACTTCTTTTGAAGTGATTAGGCATTTACATTTCTGAAAGGCACGCTTACACTCATCACTCCATTTCCATGTTACTCCAGTTTGCAGCAGGGAGTTCAGTGGGTGCAGAATTGTAGATAAATTCAGCAAGAACTTATGGTAGTAGTTCACCAGCCCGAGGAACGACCTCAGTTGCGACACATTTTCCAGTGCTGGAGCCTTGACTACAGCCTCAATCTTGTCCGGCGACTTATGCAACCCTTCCTCATCAATCATGTGGCCACAATACGAGATTTGTCTCCTGAAGAACTCGCATTTGGGGCGGTTGGCTCGTAGCCCATATTCCTGTAATCTCGTGAGCACCTGCTCCAGGTTGGCAAGGTGTTCACTGTCATTTTTGCCCGTAACCAGGATGTCATCCAAATAACACTGGGTCCCCGGGATCCCTTGCAGGACTTGTTCCATCGCCCTCTGCCAAATAGCCGGGGCTGATGCTATCCCGAATATCAGTCGATTGTACTGGTAAAGGCCTTTGTGAGTGTTTATCGTGAGGTATTTCCTAGATGCTTCTTCCACCTCCATTTGTAGATACGCTTGGGCCAGATCAATCTTTGTAAAGCATTTCCCTCCAGATAGTGAGGCGAAAATATCTTCTATCCGTGGAAGTGGATATTGTACTGTGTGCAGGACTGGGTTCACAGTTACCTTGAAGTCCTCACAGATGCGAACCTTCTTCGGTTCCCCAGGCGTGCTGCTCAATGATTTCTTCATTACAGGAACGATGGGTGTGGCCCACTCGCTCCAGTCCACCTTGGACAGCACACCCGAACGCTCCAGACTCTCCAGCTCTGCTTCAACGGCTGGGCAGATCGCGTAAGGTACCGGTCTGGCCCTAAAAAATTTTGGGTTTGCGTTATCTTCGATTTTTATCGTTGCCGTTACTCCTTTTAGAGTCCCAAGTCTTTGTTGGAACACCTCTTTTGCGTCAGTTAGAATTTTTGACAGTCGTCCAGGTGTGACGTCATCATCCTTTTTATCAGTCACAGTTAGCGCCTGAATGGAATGCCAATCCAATTGTATTTTTCGGATTCATTCACGTCCCAATAATGGTGGTCCTCCATCTGGTAGTGTATATAGATACAGTTTCTGTGTTTCCTTGCCGTTGTATTCAACTGGCACCCTTATTTTTCCTCTGGGGTAGACTTTTTGCCCCGTGTATGTCTTCAATACAATGGATGTGTCCTTCAAGGGTATGTGTGAGAATAGCCGCTCATAGTCTCGTCGATTCATGACAGTTAGGGCTGATCCTGTGTCCAATTCCATCTTTACTGGGGACCCTGCTATCATGAGGGTGACCCAAATGGTTCGGTGATCCTCCTTTGCGATCACGTTGTGTAACTTTAGACAACTTAGTCTCCTGCTCCCGGAGTCCTTATCACTCTCCTGATCTTCCGAACTACTGTCTGTCAATTTCTTTACTTTCTTGTACTTTTCCTTAGTAGTTCTTGTAGTGTTGGTTTTCTTTCCCGACCTGCAGACTCTTGCTATGTGTCCCATTTTCCCACATTGCCTACATACTTTGTCCTTAACCCAGCAGTCCTTCTGATCATGGGTTGTTCTGCTGCAGCGATAGCACTTTTCTGCTCCATACGCCATTTCGTTAGCGCTGTATTCCTGTGGTTTCTGTTGTATTTCCGCAGCTCCCCGTGCTGCTGCTTCGTAGGATACTGCCACACTGAAAGCCTGTTCTAGCGTCAGGTCCTTTTCCGAAAGTAGTCGTTTCTGGGTTCCTTCACTCTGGAGCCCGCAGACAAACTTATCCCGTAAGGTGTCTGCCAGTCCTGTTCCGAACTGGCAGTGCTTCGATAACTTGCGTAGTTCCGTAAGATAGTCAGCATTGTTCTCATCTTTGTGCTGGTTTCTTTTATGGAACTTGAATCTTTCTGCTATCAGCAGCGGTGTAGGGTTTAGGTGTTCCTGTAAGATATTAACAATCACTTCAAAACTTTTCTCCATTGGTTTAGCTGGGGTAATTAAATTCCGCAATAGGCCGTATGTTCTCGCGCCCATCAAATTTAATAATACCGATGCCTTCTTTCCATTGGCCACCTCATTGGCATTGCAGTACACTTCAATTCTTTCCACATACGTGGTCCAGTCTTCTACCTCGTTGTCGAAAGCAGTGATACTGCCACTCTTCGGCATCTTGGGTGATTTAAAATGGCGCCTCCCGCGCTTTTTCTTCTTCCCCAGTGTAATAAAATGGCACCTCCCGCGCTTTTCCTTCTTCCCCAATGGAATAAAATGGCGCCTCCCGTGCTTTTCCTTCTTCCCCTTGCTGCCACGCTGCTCCTAGCATTCTACAGGGTAATGGCGGCGACCCGCGGCTTCGGCGCGTCTCACTGTTCCTTCCCTGCGTTCTATCCTCTCCACGCTGCCCTGTTCTTGAGCACCGACCGCGCCCTGTGCGCTCCACCCCCTCTCTCTTCCTCCCGACGACGCTGCACGGCCCCTTTGCAGAGCCGCTCGATCGAGCCCGAGCCCGCCGCAGTCCGGAAGGGTCAGCGCACTAACTGCTACCAGCACGACTTGCTGGATCACCTCGAATGGGGAGCCAGGCCCAGCTCTCCACAGCCTCCCCTGCAACTCTCCGATGGATCCCTGGGCGGTTGCCCGCGGTCGACGCCCGCCGTTCTGACTTCGACCTCCAAGAAGCTTCTCTTCAGGGAAAAGATCCCCGTGAGGTGATGCAGTACTGCAGGTAAGTTCAAACCTGCCCGTCGCCAGTGTAATGTCCGAGGATCAATAATACTCAGACTGCAGGAGAACAATAAAACAGGTATTTTCTGAACAGAGAGTAATTCAAGACTGACATACAGAAGCCTGCTATGGCTTTATATACAGGGGTGGTCACTGCCGGTACTGCAGTATAGAATCAGCTCTTCTCTTAAAGGCACATACACAACAAGGTGAAACCTGGACCGGGTAGGAAAGAGTGGCACCAGGAAGGGAATAACCCCCCCAACAGAAAGGCGAATTGTTACGGGTGTGGGAAGGATGGTCATTGGCGGAAGGAGTGCTAAAACCCTTGGAAAGATAACAAGGGAAAGAATTCCACAGCCCCAGCCCAAAAGGCAGGGGTAGGAATCCCTCCCGCCGAGGTTGAGTCACTGTTGGACACCATGAGGTCCTTATTGACCGGGCAGGGGAGAGTAGCAGCCGCTACCGGTGCTCTGGCCCCAGCAGCCCCATCCAACCCACAGATGGAGGTAGAAAAGGTGACGGGGACCTATCTGTTGGACACGGGGGCATCATGCACCGTGGTCTACTCAGCTAACCCCACCACCTCGCCTCTATCTAACGGGATCCCATACAGTCTGTTGGGGTTCACAGGCAAAGAACAGGCTGGCTCGTTTTCCATCCCGCTCGCCATTCAGTTAGGACCGCTCCGCTCCAAGTGGACCTGTGTCCTGATGGAATGGGAAGTGGAAGGTGGAAGAGGGGTCCTGGGGGCTTACTTTATTGTAGGCCACGGGATCCTAGTTGATTTGAGAAATCATTGCCTATGGGGGGCAGGTAAAGTAAAGACCGGTGAGATAGTAGTGATCCCAAGAAAGGAAGGGAAGAAGACCCTATGCACCATGGAGCCCAAAGAAGGTTATAACCTCGAGCTTATGGTCACTATCACCCCACAGGAGTTCCAGGCATTTGTGCAGGCCCACCTGGCCACATTTGCCAAATACAAACACGACTGCTGGCGGGTCAACGGGTTTGAGGTCAGCGTAGACGGTGACTCCATGGCCCGACCACAGAAACAGTATAACTTCCCCAGGGAAGCAGAGCCAGACATGGAAGCAGCCATGTCCTCGTTAGTACAGCAGGGAGTTCTGAGGCCGATAGCCACTCACGTAAACTCTCCATTGTGGCCGGTTAGAAAGCCGGACAATTCCTGGAGGGCCACGGTGGACTATCGAGTGCTCAATAGTAACATCCCAGCCTGTGCACCCACAGTAGCAGCAGTTGCCGACCTGATAGGAAGTATGCCAGCATCCGCGACCACTTTCACGGTGCTGGATATTTCCAACGGGTTTTGGTCCATCCCTTTAAGGAGGGAGGATCAGTACAAGTTTGCCTTTACATTTAAAGGGCAACAGTACACGTGGAACTGCTTGCCTCAGGGCTTCCACAACAGCCCCAGCATTTTCCATCAGTGCATGGTGTTGTATCTATGCTTTAATACGTTCAATCAAGCATGTAGATACGTCGAATTAAATCAGAGTCAGGCAGACAGGCTTCTAACTGTGATCTTTACTTTATTGGTAAAATGGCTGACTGCAGCTTTCCCGGGTAATTCCCATAACGCAATGCCCATTACATTACCGTATTTACTGGTGTTAAACTCGCACATTACATTACCGTATTAACTGGTGTCAAACTCGCAATCAATACACGACATCCCCCTTTTCCTTGGAAACAAACTTGCAGTTTACAAACAGTTGCTTACAATAACACTGCATAACTTATTTGGTTTATAAACTTTTTACAAACTTGTGTCTTACCACACAACTAAATAATTCCCAGGTTTAAACATTTAACATCACCCATGCAGTTCTCGTACAGTTTTTGTTGTGACATAATCAGACAGTCTTTGGGGTTTTCTTTTAACCCTTGAGGTCTGGCTGTATTGGGTATGTCTGACATGTTGGTGTCAGTGGGTATTGCCTGTGTCGCAGTGGTATATGTGTCAGGGTCTACTATACTGTCCTCAGTCCCTTGTGTTTCCTCCTGCTCATGGAGTGTCTCCTTTGGTCCATTGGTTCTGTATTTCTTCACAAACGTAGTGTTTCTCGAGTAGCGTGCTCCTTCTGGAGATTCCACTACTACTTGACTCCCTGTTTTATTCAAAACTTTGTGTGGTGTTGTGGCGGAGCCACTAAGGGACTCCGATCAATTGTATATAATTCCCTTTAATAATATGTTAGCTACAGCCTGAGTCTGTATCTTTGTTTTCACTGTTTACATGTACAGAGCGCGATCACTTTAATAGCGCGGATAAATGCGATGACGTCACGCCGTTCATCACGTGATCCCCCACCGGCGGGAAAAACGTGAGGACGTCATGACGTCAGCCACAGGACCGCCCAAGCAGTCCTCGTGGAGCCTCCGAACTGACTAGACCTATATTCGATGTTCTCCTGTAATTATCCGTTAAAATCTGTTAGTTTTCATTAAACCTCATTTATATGATCACCTGAGTGGACCTCAGTCTTTTGGATAGGAACTAGACACTCCTACATTTGTGACCCCGGCTTTTGCGAATGGTTTTCGCAGAAGTTACTGAACATGGAAACGAACGTCGTTGTTTTGAAGCTACCACAGTTCTGGGAGCAACAGCCAGCCGCGTGGTTCATCCAGGCTGAAGCCCAGTTCGCAATCAGGAACATCGTAGCGGATCAGACCTGTTACTATTACGTGGTCTCCGCCCTCGACAGCGCCACAGCCTCGTGGATCGTCAGCCTGCTTGGTAATCCACTAGAAGATCGCAAGTATGAAACGATAAAGGCGCGGTTGTTACAGGTCTTCGGGCTGACGAAGTTGGAGCGCGCCCACCGGCTGCTCGCTATGCCCGGCCTCGGGGACTCCAAGCCGTCTGAGCTCATGAGCCAAATGCTCATGCTCCTGGGCTCTGAACCGGAATGCTTCCTCTTCAGGGAGCTATTCCTCAGCCAGCTACCGGAGCAAGTTCAGGCTGCCCTAGCCAGGTCAGAAGTCACAGACTGCGCAGAGCTGGCTGCCAATGCGGACAAGATCTTTGCGGTGACACAGCAGTGCTGCGCTGCCACGAGGCGCCCATCCCCCACGGACGCTGCTCAAGCCCCTCAACCTGCGGGGTTGTGCTTCAACCACGCCCGTTTTGGCGCGAAAGCAAGATGCTGCTGCCCTCCCTGCAGCTTTTCGCTCAAAAAAAAACTACAGCAACCCTGTCGAAAGAGGACCGGTTATAACGAGCGCCCCGTGGCTGCGATGGCAATCGGTAATTCGGGAAAACTCCTCTTCATCACCGACTCCTTATCTGGTCGACGTTTCCTCTGCGACACCGGGGCGCAGTGTAGCATCCTACCCGTGTCAAATCATGATATACAAGCTGGGGGGCATGGCCTCTCCCTCGAGGCGGTTAATGGCGGGGCCATTCGGACCTTCGGAAGACGGCGGGTCCAGGTGTGCTTCGGCGGCTAGCGGTTTTACTGGGATTTCATCACGGCCAAAGTCTCTCAAGCCATCCTCGGGGTGGATTTTTTGTGCACCAATGGCCTCCTGGTGGATGTAAGGCACTGCCGGTTGATCAATGCAGCCACTTTTCACTCCATCCCGTGCCACCGCGGTAACGCCATGTCGCGCACTGTCTCCTGTGCGTTCCCACCTCCGAATGACTTCACTCGCCTCCTTGGCGATTTCCCAGACCTGACCAGGCCCACTTTCTCTTCCATGGCCACGAAACATGGTGTCGAACATCACATCACCACTACTGGCTCCCCGGTCTACGCACGGGCCCGGCGCCTCGAACCTGGCAAGCTCGCGGCTGTGAAAGCAGAGTTCGACACGATGGAGCGGCTAGGGATTATTCGCCGATCAAGGCCCTGCAGGAGTTCCTTGGGATGGTAAATTTTTATCACCGGTTCGTCCCTAATGTAGCTCTGTTCATGCAGCCCCTGTACGAGGCCCTCAAGGGCAAGTCTGGCAAGGATCCGATTAGCTGGACGGTCGAAATGGACCGGGTGTTCGTCGACACAAAAGGCACCTTAGCCAATGCAACCATGCCGGCGCACCCACTGCCAGGTGCCACCATCGCCCTTACCACTGACGCATCAGACTACGCCATCGGCGCAGTGCAGGAACAGTGGGTGAATGAGACGTGGCAACCGCTGGCGTTTTTCAGCCGTCAACTACGGCGGAACGAACGGAAGTACAGCACGTTCGATCGGGAGTTGCTGGCCCTTTTTCTGGCCATGCGCCATTTCCGGTTCTTGCTAGAGGGCTGTCCGTTCACGGCTTTTGTGGACCATAAGCCACTAACGTTCGCTATGGCCAAGACCGCTGAACCGTGGTCAGCTCGGCAACAACGTCAGTTGACGTTTATTTCAGAATTCACCACTGACATTCAGCATGTGTCCGGTAAAGACAACCTGGTGGCGGATTGACTATCCCGTGCGACCGTTCATGCAGTCCAGCTCGGCATCGACTATGCCCTCATGGCTGCGGATCAAGCCTCGGATCCGGAAGTCCAATCTTACAGAACCAACCTGTGATAAATCCATGTAGTGAGGCAAGGAACTCGAAGAGGTGAGGTATGAGGATTAATACGAGTGCTTTATTGAACGACTGCGAGACAACCAGGCAGGCCTGCTTCCAGGCATTGCACCTTTGCTGACCTTAGCAGGAAGCTAACCCCTGACCTTAACAGGAAGCAACCCCTGACCTTAGCAGCAGCATTGGCTACAGCACCACCTGGTGGATAACCTTAATCATAACATGCCAGATTACTATATCCCTCCCCTCTTAAGATTTCAGTATGAATTTCTTAACAAACAACCATTCCTAAGGGTCACATAAGAAGTCTCCATTCACCATGTTCCATTCTTGACGAATCTAACAGGTCAGTATCAATCTCTCTGGTGGCTTGCGAGTCCTTTGTGAACGTCTAACAGTAAAGTCCCTGCTTGTTTGTGGTGAAGCCACCAGCTGCTCCTGAGCAGTGCTTGCAGTATCTGACTCTGCAACGATGGTTCCCTCTTGACGAATGGGTTCCTGTGGAATTGTTGCTGTCCCTGGTGGTGTCACCACAGATGCACTTGAATAACTGGGGGCCAACCTGTCCTCAGCCATTGCATCTGGAACCTTCATTTCAATTTCCCCTTGTCTGGTAAGTATCTGATCTACATGTCTGCGTACTACCCTACCATCTCCCAACATGACCTTGTATGATACTGGACCAGTCATTGAGTCTATGAAACCAGGAATCCACTTAGGTCCATAACTGAAATTCTTGGTAAGGACCGCATCTCCTTCTCCAAAACTTCAGCTCTGTGTTCTTTTGTCATGGTTCTCTTTTGTTTGTTTTGTCTGTTTTCCATTTTCCTTTTTAGGTCTGGGTGGACAAGGTCAAGAGTGGAGCGTAGTCTACGACCTAATAACATCTCAGCAGGAGAGAGTCCTGTGGTGGATTGAGGTTTTATTCTGTAGCTGAACAGAACCCGTGACACTTTGGCTGCTAAACTCCCTTCTGCACTTTTTTTCATCATCTCTTTAAATGTTTGTACGGCTCTCTCCGCAAGTCCATTTGAGGACGGATGATATGGGGCCGAGGTCACCTGCACTATGCCATTTTTTCTCAAGAACTCTTTTGTTTCTGTACTCATAAAACAAGTGGCATTGTCACTTACCACGATCTCCGGTAGCCCTTGATTACTGAAGCTCCGACGCAGGCAGTCTATAGTAGTAGTGGCGGAAGCAGAAGTTACAGGATAAACATCCATCCATTTGGAATGTGCATCAATGATCATGAGGAACATCTTCCCCATGAATGGACCCGCATAATCTAAGTGCAATCTTCTCCATGGTTTATCCGGCCACTCCCAGGGGTGGAGAGGAGCCGCTGCTGGTGCCTTCCGGTGTTCCTGACAAGTGCTGCATGTCTTGACTAGATTTTCTATCTCCTCATCTAGCCTTGGCCACCACAAGTAACTCCTAGCCAAGGCTTTCATACGCAAGACCCCAGGATGACACTGATGTAGTTGCTCTAGGATAGACTGTTGTGCTGGCTGTGGAATAATCACTCGTGCTCCCCACAACACGCAACCATCCTGCACACTTAGCTCTGTTTTCCTGACACTGTAGGGTGTGAAGTCAGCCCCTTCTGGATGCTGTGGCCATCCACTCGCCACATATTCTCGAACTCTAGACAGTACTGGATCTTTACCTGTCCATGTTCTTACTTGCTCTGCAGTCACAATTGCTGTGTCAGTGTCCTCCATCATCAACACTCTGTCCTCTGGAGCTGCACGGATAGGTGTGCCTGGCAGTGGAAGACAGCTCAAGGCATCTGTGTTCCCATGGTACTTGCCCGCCTTGTAGACGATGACATACTCATATGCCCTCAACGTCACGGCCCACCTCTGGATCTGGGGTGACACCATCTGTGGAACTGCTTTCATTTCATTGAAAAGAGAGATAAAAGGTTTATGATCGGTGCATATGGTGAACTTTCTGCCATATATGTACTTGTGGAACCTCTGTAACCCAAGCATTACTGCTAACCCCTCTTTGTCTAACTGGGAATAGTTTTTTTCCGCTGGTGTTAGAGTTCGGGACATAAACCCTATTGGTCTTTCAGTTCCATCTTCCATGCAGTGTGAAAGAACTGCCCCCACCCCATAAGGTGAAGCATCACAAGAGAGAATGATGTCTTTCTCTGCATTGTAGTGAACCAGCACATCCGACGACAGCATTAGTTTCTTGGACTGTTCAAATGAAACCCCCTGCTCCTCTCCCCACTGCCACTGTGTCTCCTTGTGCAGTAGTTTGTGAAGAGGTGCTAACACAGTTGACAAGTTTGGTAAAAACCTGTTATAATAGTTCAGCAGTCCCAGGTAAGCTTTTAACTCAGCCACATTTGTAGGAGCAGGGGCATCCTGCAGTGCTTGTACCTTCTCCTTGAGTGGATGGAGCCCGGTGGCGTCCACTCTGTGTCCCAGGAACACTGCCTCATTCCCCAGGAAAGTGCACTTACTCCTCTTGAGCCGGAACCCTGCCCTCTCCAATCTCTGTAGTACCTCTCTCAGCATGCTCAGATGCTCCTGGTCGGTTCTTCCCGTCACCAGAATGTCATCCAGATAGATGGAAACATGTGGAATCCCTTGCAGTACACCTTCGATTGTCCTCTGGAAGATAGCTGGACTAGATGAGACCCCAAACGGTAAGCGGTTATATGTAAACCAGCCCTTGTGTGTATTTATGGTGACATACTTCTTTGATTCATCATCCAGTGTAATCTGCAAGTAGGCATGACTCATATCCAACTTTGTTTGAGCCAGGTTTGCAAAGAGATCCTCTGTTTTGGAAATAGGATACTGCTCTAGTTTGGACACCCGATTGACTGTCAATTTATAGTCTCCACAGAGTCTTACCGAATTGTCCGGTTTTAAAACAGGTACAATGGGAGCTGCCCATTCCGAACATTTCACTGGCTCCAGTATGTTCTCTCTCAATAGACGGTCAAGCTCAGCCTCTACCTTTGGCTTCATGGCATAAGGCACAGGTCGTTGTTTAAAAAACCTTGGCGGTGCCTCCTTGTCTACATAAATCTTAGCTGTAGGGCCATTAAAAGTGCCAAGTTCCTCCTTGAACACATTCTCATGTTCACTCAACACTTCTTGCAAAGTCAACTGTTTGCCCGCATCTATTTGATGTACTGCTCCCCAGTCTAATTTAAGTTCTTTTATCCAACCCCGACCTAACAGGTTTGGTCCGGTACCCGATACTATAACTACAGGTAGCTGTTCCACTGTGTCCCTGTGTTGCACAGTTACCTTAGCTGTACCTAATGTCGCTACTCGTTCACCTGTATATGTTTTAAGATGCAGGGAGCAAGGCTTTAACTCTGGAACTTTTGCACGGTTCCACAATTTTGAGTACTCTGCCTTGTTCATTATGATCACGCCGCACCCTGTATCCACTTCAAAGTTCACCTTACAGTCATTTACTGTCAGTTGCAATGTGATAGGAGCCACGTTTGGAATGTTCTCTAACATGCCATACATTATGAACATATTCTCTTCTTCCTGAGCTTCCCTGCTGATGTGGTGTGCTCCATGTTTTTTCACTTCTCTCCCTTGGTTTTGCTGTCCTCCCCCTTTTGGTTTGGATTCCTCCACAGGTGATTTCGCCCTGCAAGCTCGTTTTATGTGTCCTTGTTTCCCACACTTGTAGCACTTTTCCTCGAGAAACTGGCATTCACTCGCCAGGTGATCGCCCTTGCATCTATAACATGCCTTCACATGCTCACGTTGTGGTTTCTGACACATGTTCAACTTGTGCACAACAACCTGACCTGCAACTTGCGTAGCATTAGCCCTGTCTGAACCCTGTATTTCTTTTACATCTCGGTTCGCTGTCTCTATGGCTTGAGCAAGTTCCTATGCTTTTTCATAAGTAAGCCCAGTCTCGGATAATAATCTGCGCTGCATTCGGTCGTCCATTATTCCGCAAACTAGCCTATCTCTCAGCATTTCCTTCAGGTTGTTCCCATAATTGCAATCTTGTGCCAATTTACGCAACACCGCTACATAGTCCATTACAATCTCTTCCTCTTTCCTGTTCCTTGAATTAAACTTGAACCGCTGTACAATCTCACTAGGCTTAGGGTTGAAATGTTCTTTTAGCATGGCCACTAATTCAACAAATGATTTGTCTCCAGGCTTTTCAGGACTGAGCAGATTCCTCATCAAACTGTAGGTTTGGCTTCCCACTGAACTAAGCAGAATGGCTTTCCTTTTTCTGGCATCATTTATTTAACTTGCTTCGAAAAAATAACCCAACACTTCACAGTATTCCTCCCAAGTTTGTGCTTGAATATCAAAAGTGGAGACCGTTCCTACCGTGGCAGCCATGCTCTCTTCCAACTGGTAGCTAACTGCAGCTCGTGATTTTGTTGTTTAAACGTCCTGGCAGACTTCTCTTATTCAGGGTCCTGTTTTACCTTGTCGCCAAATGTGATAAATCCATGTAGTGAGGCAAGGAACTCGAAGAGGCGAGGTATGAGGATTAATACGAGTGCTTTATTGAACGACTGCGAGACAACCAGGCAGGCCTGCTTCCAGGCATTGCACCTTTGCTGACCTTAGCAGGAAGCTAACCCCTGACCTTAACAGGAAGCAACCCCTGACCTTAGCAGCAGCATTGGCTACAGTACCACCTGGTGGATAACCTTTATCATAACATCCCAGATTACTATACAACCCCTCTAGCCTCCAAGCGGCCGACGTCAAATTCCATGCCGCGCGCACTACGCTGCTCTGCGATGTCTCCGTGGGAGATCCTCGTCCTATTGTGCCAGTCGCCTGGCGCCGAAAAGTTTTTGATGCCATACACGGGTTGTCGCACCCTGGCATGAAGGCCTCGCAATGGCTGATGTCATCCAAATTCGTGTGGCGGGGCATGCACATGGATGTCCGCGACTGGGCCAACACCTGCGTGGTCTGCCAAAAGGCCAAGGTGCAGCGTCACGTCAAGGCTCCATTGGCCACTTTCGCTGTTCCGGAACGTAGGTTTGATCATGTGCATGTGGACCTGGTGGGGCCACTTCCACCTTCGCATGGGTTTACTCATCTTCTTACAATGGTGGACTGCACCACTAGATGGCCTGAGGCAGTTCCTTTGTCATCCACCACTTCCGCAGACGTCGCCAGGGCATTCATCTCCGCTTGGGTCGCCCGTTTCGGGGTACCGGCGGACATCTCGTCTGATCATGGGCCGCAGTTTTCTTCTGAGCTCTGGAACGCTGTGGCGGGGCTCGACGTCAAGCTACATCGCACCACTGCCTACCATCCACAGGCGAACGGCCTGTGCGAGCGATTCCGCAGGTCGGTCAAAGCCGCACTGCGAGCCAGCCTTCAAGGCGCGGGCTGGGTGGACAGGCTTCCATGTGTCCTTTTGGGTCTTCGTACGGCAATCGTCCTCAGCGGAGCTCGTATTTGGCCAGCCGCTAAGCGTACCAGGGGATTTCCTTCCGACTCCAACAGAGCCATGGTCTGCATCCCAGCAGCTCATCAGCCACCAGGAGGCATCACAGCTTGCAGAGCTCCCACGTCCTAGCTGAGCTGAATAACGCCGACTATGTGTTTATCCCCCACGACGCTCATCGGGGTCTGCTCAGACCACGGGTATCGGCGGGAGGCGCGAGCGGGAAGCTTTAAAAAGCTTCAGAGACCCAGGCCTCAGACCACAGGTGTCAGCGGGAGGCGCGAGCGGGAAGCTTTAAAAAGCTTCAGAGACCCAGGTAAGGCGCACCAGTCTCCAGTCTCGGACCTCAGAGGGAAGGAGAGAGGTAAAAAGTAATCCAAGTGTGACGTCACCAGAAAGCGGGTAAGTGATTGGTTGGTGAGTATTTCTCTCTTTTGAAGCTTAAACTCTGTGGTTTCTAGAATCGGGGCAGAGGGTATTTAAGAATGATATTAATAAATGTAATTAATTACATAGAATGGGAGAACAGGTGATGTGTTGCTGCTGCAATATGTGGGAGCTGGTGGACACCATTGATGCTCACGGTGATCACATTTGCAGTAAGTGTTGGCTGCTCGAGGAATTCCGGCTCCGTGTTGAAGAGCTGGAGTCCGAGCTTCAACCACTGAGACACATCAGGGAGGGGGAGAGTTACCTGGACTCTATGTATCAGGAGGTAGTCACACCAATTAGATTAATTAATTCAGATGTAGTCCGTGGCCAGGGTCAGGATGGTGTGACTAGAAGTGAGGCAGGTACGGGGATCCAGGAGGTAGTGTTGGAGGAGCCGCAGCCCTTGCTCTTGTCCAACAGGTTTGAGGCTCTTACTCCCTGTGAGGATGGGAATGGGGACTTCGGGGAGGATGAGCAACCCGGCCACAGCACCGTGGAGCGGGGGGCCATTCAAGTGGGGGTAGATAAAAGAAATGTTGTAGTGGTAGGGGATAGTATCGTTAGGGGGATAGATAGAGTTCTTTGCAGCCGAGAGCGAGAGTCCCGAAGGCTGTGTTGCCTGCCCGGTGCCAGGGTTAAGGACATCTCCTCTGGGCTGGAGAGAAACTTGGAGTGGGAGGGGGAGGATCCAGTTGTCGTGGTCCATGTTGGTACCAACGACATAGATAGGACAAGGAAGGAGGTTCTGCTGAGGGAGTTTGAGCAGCTAGGGGTCAAATTAAAAAGCAGAACCACAAGGGTAATAATCTCTGGATTACTACCTGAGCCACATGCAAATTTGGCTAGGGTAAATAAAATTAGAGAGTTAAATACGTGGCTCAAAGCCTGGTGTGGGAGAAATGGGTTTTGCTTCCTGGGACACTGGCATCAGTACTGGGACAGGAGAGAGCTGTTCCGTTGGGACGGACTTCACTTGGCCAGTGCTGGGACTAGAGTCCTGGCGAATCGAATAACTAGGGCTGTAGAGAGGGCTTTAAACTAATTAGTGGGGGGGAGGTTTTAAGAGAGCGAAAAATAAAAATGACAGCGGAGAAGGCAATAGAGCAAGGTAGCAGTGGGGGAATTAAAAACCAGAGCGTGTCAGGAAGGGACAGAATGTATAATGATAAAGGTAAAGTAGTAAAAGGGGTAAAATCAGGAATAAATTGTCAGAAAACATATTTGAAAGTTCTTTATCTGAATGCACGCAGCATTCGTAACAAAATTGACGAGTTGACGGTACAAATAACTACACATGGGTATGATCTCGTGGCCATTACGGAAACATGGCTGCAAGATAATCATGACTGGGAACTAAACATACAAGGGTATTTGACAATTAGGAAGGACAGACAGGAAGGAAAGGGAGGTGGGGTTGCTATGTTAATCAAGGATGGAATCACTGCAATAGTCAGAAATGATATTGGGTCAAAGGATCAGGATAGTGAAATAGTTTGGGTGGAGATAAGGAATAAGAAGGGGAAAAATTCACTGGTGGGTGTAGTCTATAGGCCTCCTAAGGCCTCCAGTGGCAACTCTGTTGGTCGGAGTATAAATCAGGAAATAGTTGAGGCTTGTAATAAGGGAACAGCTATAGTCATGGGGGATTTTAACTTTCATATTGACTGGACTAATCAAATTGGGCATGGCAGCCTTGAGGAAGAATTCATAGAGTGTATTAGGGATGGGCTCCTTGAGCAGTATGTAACTGAACCAACCAGGGGGCAGGCAATCTTAGATCTGGTCCTGTGTAATGAAACAGGATTAATAAAAAATGTCCTAGTAAAGGATCCCCTTGGAATGAGTGACCATAATATGATTGAATTCCAAATTCAGTTTGAGGGTGAGAGAGTTGGATCTCAAACCAGCATACTGAGCTTAAATAAAGGAGACTATGAAGGTATGAGAGTAGAATTGACTAAAGTGGACTGGGAAAACAGATTAAAGTGTAAGACGGTACAAGAGCAGTGGTCTACATTCAAGGAGATATTTCACATCTTTCAAGATGAATATATTCCACTGAGGAAAAAGGGGAGTAAAAGAAAAGACAGCCATCCGTGGCTTAGTAAAGTAATAAAGGATAGTATCCGACTGAAAACAAGGGCATATAAAGTAGCCAAATCTAGTGGGAGGATAGAAGATTGGGAAGCATTTAAAAGCCAGCAAACAATAACTAAAAGATTAATTAAGAAAGGGAAGATAGATTATGAATGTAAACTAGCAAAAAATATAAAAACAGATAGCAAGAGTTTCTACAGCTATATAAAAAGAAAAAGGGTGGCTAAAGTGAACGTTGGTCCCTTAGAGGATGGGACCGGGAAACTAGTGGTGGGGAACATGGAGATGGCAAAGACGTTGAACAAATATTTTGTATCAGTCTATACAGTAGAGGACACTAAAAATATCCCAACACTGGACAAACAGGGGGCAATTGGGGGGGGGAGGAGCCAAAGACGATTAAAATCACTAAGGAGATGGTGCTCAGTAAAATAATGGGACTTAAGGTGAAAAAATCCCCCGGACCTGATGGCCTACATCCTAGGGTCTTGAGAGAAGTGGCGGTAGGGATTGTGGATGCATTGGTGATTATTTTCCAGAACTCCCTGGACTCAGGAAAGGTCCCGGCAGATTGGAAAGGGAAGTAGACAAAAAGCTGGAAACTATAGACCAGTTAGCCTAAAATCTGTGGTTGGCAAAATGTTGGAGTCCATTATTAAGGAAACAGTAACAGAGCATTTGGATAAACATAATTTAATAGGACAGAGTCAGCATGGTTTTATGAAGGGGAAGTCATGTTTGACAAATTTGCTCGAATTCTTTGAGGATGTAACATACAGGGTGGATAAAGGGGAACCAGTGGATGTAGTGTATTTGGACTTCCAAAAGGCATTTGACAAGGTTCCACACAAAAGATTACTGATCAAGATAAGAAATCACGGGATTGGGGGTAATATACTGGCATGGGTCGAAGATTGGCTATCTAACAGAAAACAAAGAGTTGGGATAAATGGTTCATTCTCGGGCTGGCAATCAGTAACTAGTGGTGTTCCGCAGGGGTCAGTGCTGGGACCCCAACTCTTTACAATCTATATTAACGATTTGGAGGAAGGGACCGAGTGCAACATATTCAAGTTTGCCGACGATACAAAGATGGGAGGGAAAGCAATGAGTGAGGAGGACATAAAAAACCTGCAAAAGGACATAGACAGGCTAAGTGAGTGGGCAGAGATTTGGCAGATGCAATATAATGTTGGAAAGTGTGAGGTTATGCACTTTGGCAGAAAAAATCAAAGAGCAAGTTATTATCTAAATGGAGAGAAACTGCAAAGTGCTACAGTACAAAGGGATCTGGGGGTCCTGGTGCATGAAACACAAAAAGTTAGTATGCAGGTGCAGCAGGTGATCAGGAAGGCCAATGGAATCTTGGCTTTTATTGCAAGGAGGATGGAGTATAAAAACAGGGAAGTCTTGCTGCAGTTATACAGGGTATTGGTGAGGCTACACCTGGAATACTGCGTGCAGTTTTGGTTTCCATATTTAAGAAAAGATATACTTGCTCTCGAGGCGGTTCAGAGAAGGTTCACTCGGTTGATTCCGGAGATGAGGGGGTTGACGTATGAGGAAAGGTTGAGTTGGTTGGGACTCTACTCATTGGAGTTCAGAAGAATGAGAGGCGATCTTATCGAAACATATAAGTTTGTGAGGGGGCTTGATCAGGTGGATGCGGGGAGGATGTTTCCACTGATGGGTGAGACTAGAACTAGGGGGCATAATCTAAGAATAAGGGGCTGCGCTTTCAAAACTGAGATGAGGAGAAACGTCTTCACTCAGAGGGTAGTAAATCTATGGAATTTGCTACCCCAGAGAGCTGTGGAAGCTGCAACATTAAATAAATTTAAAATGGAGATAGACAGTTTCCTAGCAGATAAGGGAATTAGGGGTTACAGGGAGAGGGCAGGGAAGTGGACGTGAGTCTAGATTCGGATCAGCCATGATCCTATTGAATGGCGGAGCAGGCCCGAGGGGTTGTATGGCCTACTCCTGCTCCTATTTCTTATGTTCTTATGTTCTTATGTTCTTATGCTCAAACCTCCTTACACTGGTTCTTTCCACGTGATAGAGCCGGGAGACAAAACTTTATCGGTCGATATCGGAGGTAAACCGGACCACATTTCGGTTGACCGGTTGAAGCCGGCTTACTTGGACTTTGACCGCCCCGTCGAGATCGCACAACCGCCGAAACATGGCCGACCGCCCACAGTCGCTGTGCCAGATCAAACGCAACCGCCCGCCAGCTCCCCCGCCGTCCATCAGCTTCCTCTTCAAGGCTACCGAAGTCGATCTGATAGGCTTGTCAGGCCTCCTCACCGTTTTACTTTTGCTGTTAAAGACAATTCTGGGGGGGCGCATGTGGCGGAGCCACTAAGGGACTCCGATCAGTTGTATATAATTCCCTTTAATAATATGTTAGCTGCAGCTTGAGTCTGTATCTTTGTTTTCACTGTTTACATGTACAGAGCGCGATCACTTTAATAGCGCGGGTAAATGCGATGACGTCACGCCGTTCATCACATGATCCCCCACTGGCGGGAAAAACGTGATGACGTCATGACGTCAGCCACGGGACCGTCCAAGCAGTCCTCATGGAGCCTCCGAACTGACTAGACCTATATTCGATGTTCTCCTGTAATTATCCGTTAAACTCTGTTAGTTTTCATTAAACCTCGTTTATTTGATCGCCTGAGTGGACCTCAGCCTTTTGGATAGGAACTAAACATTCCTACAGTGTGGCATTAAAAGGAGTGGTGAACTTGTCCACTTTGTCCTGCCGTACCAGCACCATGTCGCCAACTTCCACCTCTGAGTATTGTGTTCTCCGCTGTTCATCTGCATACAGTTTGGATTTGCCTTTTTGTTCTGCGTCCCGGTCACGTACTTCCATGTCTGCGCGCGACTCTGTGATGTCTGGCAGCTTTCCTCTCATTTTCCGTTTAAAGAGCAAATCTGCCGGGCTCTTTCCTGTCGTGGCATGGCCAATGCTCCTGTACACAGTCACATAATTTCTAAGTTCACGTTTCCATTCTAGTCCTTCTGACTGAGCAATTCTGATTCTCTTCATCAGCGATGCATTCTGGCGCTCGACTTCTCCGTTAGCCTGAGCCCATTTTGCTGTCGTTTTCAGGTGTTTGATCCCGTTGTTTTCACAGTATTCTTTGAATAATTCAGATCTGAATTGGGGACCATTATCAGATTTGCAGGTGATTGGCAAACCATGACGGCTGAAGATTGACTCTAAACTATCAATAATCTTCTCTGTTGTTGTGGAGGTCATGATGTCGTATTCATAGTAGCGACTATAATAATCAATGGAGAATGGAGTGGTTGGATGGCAAGGGTCCCAGTAAGTCTATAGTTACATCCTGCCAGGGGCCCTCCGGTAATGGTGTTGGTCTCAACGGTTCAGGTGGGTCGGGTCTGGCTACTATCTGACAGCCGTGGCACGCTTTACAGTGTTTTTCAGCTGCCTTGTCCATGCCAGGCCACCAAACCTTGGTTCTGAGATGTTGCTTTGTTCCAACTATTCCCAAGTGTCCTTCATGTGCTAACACCAGGGCTCGTGCGTGTAACACTGTGGGTAGCACGATGCGTGTTCCCCGAAGAACTAGGTACCCCACTACGCACAGCTCGTTTGCAATTGCTGCATAAGCTTTACAGTTCTCAAAATGTCCATTTGTGATTGCCTTCCGTACCTCAATCAGCTCTGGGTCGGTAGCAGAGGCTTCCTCCACCTCTCTAGTAGTGAGTGCTTTTGGTGTCGCACTCACAGCTACAAATCTCACATAATCATCTGAGCCATGAGAATGTCTCTCCTGTTTTGCTGTCTCCCCCAGCAATCATGACAGTGGGTCTGCAATGTTTTGCTTGCCTGGAATGTGTATCACCTTAAAATCGTACGGCTGTAATCTAAGTACCCATCTCTCTATACGGGCACAGGGTTTAGAGTGTGGGCCGTATATCACCTGTAATGGCTTATGGTCAGTTACCAAGTTAAATTTTCGGCCATACACATATGGATGCAGCCTCTCACAAGCCCATACAAGAGCTAAGGCCTCTCTCTCTGTTTGAGAGTATTTCCTCTCACAGTCTGTTAAACTACGACTTACATAGCATATTGGCACCTCTTGTCCCTGTTGGTCCTGAACTAGTACTGCGCCTAAACCTACAGGACTGGCATCTGCTATCATCTTGGTTGGTGCGTCCTTATCAAAATATGCTAAAGTGCCGGCTCTGGCCAACTCTTCCTTGAGTGCACTGAATGACTGTCTCTGTTGTGATCCAAATTTAAATGGTGTGTCTTTTCTCGTCAGGTGTCGCAGTGGCTCTGATAGCGTTGCAAACTGCGGGATGAATCGGCTACTGTACCCAACGAGTCCCAAGAAACTCCTCACCTCTGTAGCATTCTCTGGTTCCTGAGCTTCTGCCACCGCTCGCACTCTATCTGCTGTTGGTCCGATGCCCTTTTCAGACAACAGGATTCCCATGAAAATCAATCGGTCCATGTTGAATTGGCACTTCTCTGAGTTTAGTGTCAGTCCACTTTCCATTAGTCTGGCCATGACAGCGTGCAGGCGTCTGTCGTGCATTTCCTGGTCGTGTGCATGCGCGATAATGTCGTCTGAGATGTTTTCAACACCCTCTATTCCAGCTAAGGCATTAGCTATCTCGTGCCGATATTGCTCACTAGCTGAAGATACACTGAATATCAGCCTCTTGTACCTGTATATTCTGTTATGTACTGCAAACGTGATTTCTCATGACTCAGGGGTCAGTTCTAGCTGGTGATAACCCCATTTCAGGTCTAGCTTACTAAACACCGTTGAGCCGTTCATACCTTGGAGTATCTCATCAACGGTGGGGATTGGATATCATTCCCTCACTATTGCCTGGTTTGCTCGTCTCATGTCTAGGCATAACCTTACATCCTTATCCGCTTTTGGTACAATAACCACAGGATTTACCCATGGGGTGGGACCAGTTACAGGTTCGATAATGTCCATTGTTGTGTATGTACCTTTACGAGAATAACTGGTCTCAGACTGCAGTACCGGCAGTGACCACCCCTGTATAAAAGGCGCTAGAGAGCCTCTGTTTGTTAGTTTTTACTATTGCATTCCACCAGTAAAGACTTGTTTGTTTTCACTCCTGCTGGTCCGTGTCTCAATCATTCACGGACTTAACACTGGCGACAAGTAAGAAACGAACTTACCTGCAACTCGGCAGCACCTCAGACGACGTTGTTGAAGGTCGGAGCCAGAAGAAAGAAAAAAATTGAGTCCAAAGAAACTCGAGAAACGGGCGTCGACCGTCAATCATCGGTTTGAAAACTTGCAGGAGAGACTGTCAAGAGCCAGGTTCGGTTCACCAGTCTGTGGTTTCCCAGCTAGTCGGGCTGGTGGCAGGTAGTGCTCTGATCCTTCCTGGGCTGCGGCGGGCTGAAGCTCGATCGGGTGGCTTTTCAACGGGGCCGGGCAGCGAGTCGGGAGGCAAAGAGAGAGAGAGAGGGTGGAGCACACAGGGCGCGGCTGGTGCTTCGAAGCCGGGCAGCGTTCGGACCTAAGAAGAGGGAGGGAAGTGTCCCAGAGGGTCCGCTCCACGACGGGAAAATAATAAAAGAAAAAGAATCAATATTTAACGCGCAAGAAACCGTGGAAAGCAGCGCTAACAACAGCGGGGAAGAAGGCAAAGCGCGGGAGGCGCCATTTTAGATTTGCAAGATGCCGAAGACTGGCTGTATCACTGCTTTTGATAATACATTAGAGGACTGGACCACGTATGTGGAAAGAGTCGAGGTATATTTCGAGGCAAACGAAATAGCGGAGGGGAAAAAGGCATCGATATTGCTAAACTTAATGGGCGCTAGAACGTACAGCCTATTGCGGGACCTGATTACTCCAGCCAAACCGAAGACGAAGAGTTTTAACGAAATTGTTGCTGTCCTACAGGAACACTTAAACCCTGCACCGCTGTTGATAGCAGAAAGATTTAAATTCCACAGGAGAACTCAGCACAAAGATGAGAGCAATGCTGAGTATCTTATGGAACTACGCAAGCTATCAAAGCACTGCCAGTTCGGAGCAGGACTGGCAGATACCCTACGGGACAAATTTGTCTGTGGACTCCTGAGTGAAGGAACACAGAAGAAGTTACTCTCAGAAAAAGAGCTGACGCTAGATAAGGCTTTCAGCGTGGCAGTATCGTATGAAGCAGCAGCCAGGGGAGCTGCAGAAATTCAACAAAAACCACAGGAATACGGCACCCACGAAATGACACGGGGATTTGCAAAATGTTATCGCTGCGGCAGAACTAACCATGACCAGAAGGACTGCTGGTCCAAAGGCAAAATATGCAGACAATGCGGGAAGATTGGACACATTGCACGAGTTTGCAGGTCTGGGAAGAAGACCAGCGACAACAAAAAGGCTACTAAGGAACCGTACAAGAAAGTACAAAAGATGACGGACAGTAGTTCCGAAGACCAGATGAGCGATAGTGAATCCGAGAACAGGAGACTAAGCTGTCTCAAACTTCACAATGTAATCGCAAAAGAGGATCACCGAACCATTTGGGTCACCCTCACGATAGCAGGGTCCCAAGTTAAAATGGAATTGGATACAGGATCAGCGCTAACCATCAGGAAACGACGAGACTATGAGCGGCTATTTTCACACATACCCTTGAGAGAGACATCCATCGTCTTGACGACGTATACGGGGCAAAATGTATACCCCAGAGGAAAAATAAGGGTGCCTGTCGAATACAATGGCAAGAAAATACAGAAATTGTATCTCTACATACTGCCAAATGGTGGACCACCGTTATTGGGATGGGAATGGATCAGGAAGATAAACTTGGATTGGCATTCCATTCATGCAATGACGGTGGACGGTAAAAAAGATGAAGACGTCACTCCTGGACGATTGTCAACAATCTTAGCTAACGCCAAAGAGGTATTTCAACAAGAACTGGGCACGCTTAAAGGCGTAACCGCCTCGATAAAAATAGAAGAGAATGCAATTCCCAAGTTTTTCAAAGCAAGACCGGTACCATATGCAATTCACCCAGCCGTCGAGGCAGAGCTGGAGAATCTGGAGAAGGCGGGCGTGTTGTCTAAGGTCGACTGGAGCGAGTGGGCGACACCCATCGTTCCTGTCATGAAGAAAACGTTAAGCAATAAGTCCGGAGAGCCAAGGAAGATTCGCATCTGTGGGGATTTCAAGGTGACGGTGAACCCTGTCCTTCACACAGTACAATATCCTCTTCCAAGGATAGAAGACATCTTCGCCTCACTGTCTGGAGGGAAGCGGTTTACAAAAATTGACCTAGCACAAGCATATTTGCAGATGGAGGTTGAAGAGTCCTCTCGGAAGTATCTCACGATAAACACTCACAAAGGTCTTTACCAGTATCATCGATTGGTATTCGGAGTAGCATCGGCTCCGGCGATATGGCAAAGAGCGATGGAACAAGTCCTGCAAGGGATTCCGGGGACTCAGTGTTACTTGGACGACATCCTTGTAACAGGTGAAGATGACAGTGAACACCTTAACAACCTAGAACAGGTGCTCACTAGACTACAGGAACATGGGCTGCGAGCCAACCGCCCCAAGTGCGATTTTTTTAAGAAACAGATATCGTATTGTGGCCACGTGATTGATGAAGAGGGGTTACATAAGTCCCCTGACAAAATTGAAGCGGTTGTTAAGGCCCCAGCGCCTGAAAATGTGTCACAACTGAGGTCATTCCTCGGATTGGTGAATTACTACCGTAAGTTTTTGCCGAATTTGTCGACAATTCTGCACCCGCTGAACGCCCTGCTACGAACGGGAGTAGCATGGAAATGGAGCAATGACTGTAAGCGGGCCTTTCAGAAGAGTAAGGACTTAATCACTTCAAGGGAAGTATTGGCTCACTACAACCCAGCACTGCCGATCAGACTGGCGTGTGATGCGTCTCCCTACGGCATTGGGGTGGTACTGTCACATAAGTTCCTTGATGGGTTAGAGAGGCCGATAGCTTTTGCGTCACGCTCGTTAACTTCTGCCGAGCGTAACTACGCTCTAGATTGACAGAGAGACCCTCAGCCTAGTGTGGGGGGTGAAGAAGTTCAATCACTACCTGCACGGTCAAAAATTTACTCTACTAACCGATCATCAACCTCTTGTCTCCATTTTCAACCCTCAGAAGGGCGTACCGATAATGACGGCACAACGGCTGCAGAGATGGTCCCTTTTCCTAGGGGCACACCAATATGACATCGAGTACAAAGGAACTAAACAGCATGGAAATGCTGATGGATTGTCATGCCTACCGTTGCCGACGGTGGAAGAAGAAGCCCTTGCAGTGGATCCAATGGAGTTATTCCACTCGACCATAGTCGAATGTCTCCCTGTGACGAATGCAAACATAGAAAACGAAACACGGAATGACCCGACACTATCACGGGTCTATGATTTAACGGTGAAGGGATGGCCAGCACATGGTGAACCACTGCTGCCAGCATTCTCGCCGAGAAGAGAACAGCTGTCAGTGTGCAGAGGGACCTTGATGTGTGGATCCAGAGTAGTAATTCCACCTAAGTTGACGGATAGAGTACTCAATGAGCTTCATGAGGGTCATCTGGGTGGGGTAAAAATGAAGAACTTAGCCAGAGCGTTTGTGTGGTGGCCGGGAATCGATAGAGAAATCAAAGAGATGACCAAGAGCTGTGCAGGATGCCAGAAGGTCCAAAACGCCCCACCACAAGCTCCTCTGCATCCATGGGAGTGGCCCTCATCTCCGTGGCAACGGGTGCAGATTGATTTTGCTGGTCCCTTCATGGACTCGATGTTTTTAATTGCAGTGGATGCACATTCAAAGTGGCCAGAGGTAATAAAAATGTCCTCAACCACCACGGAAAAAACTATCACAGTTTTGCGAACCATATTCGCCAGGAATGGGCTGCCTGAACAGATTTGCTCTGACAATGGACCACAGTTTGTGTCTGAAGAGTTCCGGAGGTTCTTAAAGAACAATGGCGTTAAGCATTACACATCTGCCCCATATCATCCAGCCACTAACGGATTGGCCGAGAGGTTTGTCCAAACTTTCAAGAAGGCTATCAAGGCAATGTGTAATGAAGATATACCCCTACAACACAAGGTGGACAACTTCTTGTTTGCCTACCGGAATGCGACACATGCGGTTACCAACCAAACTCCAGCCATGATGTTCTTCAATCGAAGACTACGATGCCGCTTGGATTTGGTTAAGCCAAACGTCCGAAGAGATGTGGAGAACAGGCAGTTTCAGAATATGAATGAAAGGCCGACCAGGAGCTTTAAGATAGGTCAACCAGTTTTGGCCCGGGACTACCGCACTGAGAAATGGCAGCCAGGAACGATTTGTACACGACAAGGACCTCTCATGTATACTGTGGACGCTGGGGAGAGCATTGTAAGACGCCATGCTGACCAGATTATAGAGTCACTGGAAAACGTCAACTCCACACCACGATCTGATACACCTGGTAATGAAATTGACGTTCCAATTGCAGCTACCGCAGAACCGGTAATATTGGAAGCAGATGAACCAAACAAAGACATTGATCCCGATGCAACATTGCCAGAAGACCCTGATACCCCAAAGAGGCGTTATCCAGACAGAATCAGGAAGCCTCCTCAAAGACTGAACTTATAATTGCTTAAACTTAACTAATGTATCTAGCAACAGTAATTGTGATTGTAATTTGTTATCATTTAGTTGGTAAATGAATGTTATGTACTGTTTATCTAAAAGGGGAGGAATTGTTGTGTATGTACCTTTAAGAGAATAACTGGTCTCAGACTGCAGTACCGGCAGTGACCACCCCTGTATAAAAGGCGCTAGAGAGCCTCTGTTTGTTAGTTTTCACTATTGCCTTCCACCAGTAAAGACTTGTTTGTTTTCACTCCTGCTGGTCCATGTCTCAATCATTCACGGACTTAACATCCATGTCCCTCAATTGTTTTATTTTGGCCTCTACTGCCCCCCTTAAGTTGAATGGTATACGCCTGAGTGGCTGGGCCACAGGCTTCACTTGTGGGTCGATATACAAACTGATCTGTTTTGTGTTCAGCCTTCCTACTCCCTGGAACACCTTTGGATACCGCTATTCTAGTAGCTGTCTTACATTTACCACAGCTGAGACATCTGCGCCTATTTTTAAAACTCCCAGTTTCGTGGCTGTCTCCCTTCCTAGCAACAGCTCTCCATGGCCTTTAACCACAATGAATTCCGCCTGCTCAGTTCTCTTACCTATTGTAATCCCACATGTGAATACACCTTTAACTGACAGTGGTCGGCTAGAAGCATAAGAGAATAACTTTCTCTCTGTCTTAGGGACATGTGACTGACACTTAATGTGTTCTGACTTTAATCCTTCCCATGTATTCTCATCTATCACATTATTAGTTGCACCCGAATCAATTAACATTCTCAGGTTTACTCCCCCCACACAAAAGGTAAGTCTCTCTGTCACGTTATTCCCAGTAACAGCAAATGCAAAGTCATTTTGTTCCTCTACATTGTTTACACCGTGTTTCTTTGTACCCTTTGTGCGGCATACTTTGGAGAAATGATCCTTTCCCTTGCACTTATGACACGTTTGTCCGCGTGCTGGGCATTTTGGATCTCTGCCCATGTGGTCTGTGTGTCCACATCTGTAACATTTCCTTTCGTTCCTATCACCATTTCCCTTTGGCTTCTCTGTCAAGCTTTTTGCATAATACCCTCTTTTCTGTGTAACATGACGAACAGTATCTGTCTCCGCCTTCTCTGTACATGACATGGCTGACATCTGCTTCTCGACGTTTTCACATAGTGAGGCCAATTGTAACGTGCGGGCGACCGTTAGACCATGCCCTTCCTCTAGCAATTTCCTCCGCACATAGGCTGACGTGCACCTACTCAGGATAGCGTCTCTTATTTGATTATCCGCATCCCCCCCAAAAGCACAGTCTTTAGCAGCCTGCCGCAAGCGAGTAGCAAATTGTTGCACAGTCTCACCTGCCTTCTGGGACAACTTATGAAAAGTCTGTCTAGCAAATGCTGCGTTGACCTGGGGCACGAAGTAGTGATTCAAAGCACTAACCGCCGCCGTGTAGTCTGTTGGCTCTCTTGTGTCCGGTAGAGTCGAAAAGATATCCTGGACATCTGGTCCTGCTAGGTGTATAAGTAGAGCTCTTCTCCTCTGCTTTGTGGTAGCTGTAGAGGTATCGTCGATAATGAGTCCTTTGCTGTCGGCATAAAGCTCAAAAGACGTTAACCACCTCGTCCATCTTGGACCCAACGTGGCTGGCTCGGCGAAACATGCAAAATTTTGAATGCCGGTCTTATCCATCCTAGCTAACTAAAACTTGGGCAGCTACTTATCTAAAATGATTCCTGTTCGTTATCCTCATCACCAATGTTGTATCTATGCTTTAATACGTTCAATCAAGTATGTAGATACGTCGAATTAAATCAGAGTCAGGCAGACAGGCTTCTAACTGTGATCTTTACTTTATTGGTAAAATGGCTGACTGCAGCTTTCCCGGGTAATTCCCATAATGCAATGCCCATTACATTACCGTATTTACTGGTGTTAAACTCGCACATTACATTACCGTATTAACTGGTGTCAAACTCGCAATCAATACACGACACATGGCAAACAGTTTAAAGGATTTTAGCCAGCCCAGACAGTTGGTCCAATATGTGGATGACCTGCTCCTGCTCACTGATTCGAAAGAGGAGCATGGCCCACTATTGCCCAAACTGCTGGAGCTGCTAGGGCAAAAGGGTTTTAAGGTGAACCCAAAGAAAGCGCAGGTCGGCCAGCAGGAGGTAAAATTCCTGGGTCTGACCGTCCGCGCTGGAGAAAGGGCCATAGATAAGGCTAGGAGGGAAGCAGTACAAGAGTTACCAGTCCCCAACACAGTAACAGGTGTGAGGTCGTTTCTAGGGCTAACCGGGTACTGCAGAGACTTTATTGAGGACTATGCAGCCACAGCAGACCCTCTGCTCCGACTCCTACACAAGGGAGTGGAGTGGCTTTGGGATGAGGGTTGCCAGGCAGCATTCGTCAGGCTCAAGAAAGACTTGCAGACCGCATCAGCTCTAGGGGCCATAGATGGGGGGAAAGAGTTCTTCCTGGAGGTAGCAGCCAGCAGGGACAGCCTAAGTGCTGTGCTGCTCCAAGAGCGGCACGGCCGGCTGAGGCCGGTGGTCTACTCCTCCCGGATACTCATGGATGTGGAGAGGAGCTATTCCAACTGTGAGCGGCACCTCTTGGCCAGTGAAGAGATCACTGATTTTCACAGGCACCTCTCCCATCACCCTCCTCACCCATCACACACCCACCCAGATGCTTCTGGATGGGAGGATCAAGGATGGAACAGTGAGCAGTGCCCGCATTGCCGGCTGGACCTTGCTCCTCTCACAGATGGATCTTAAGGTGAAGGGTCTCTGCGAGCCAAAACTCACAGCCAACCTGGTATATCCTGGAACAGCCCACCGGTGTTCCATTGAAGGGGTTTGGGAAGTGAACATAGGTTTACGGGCCGGGATACATCCCACGGGCCGCGAGATCTATGTAGACGGTTCCAGCACGGTATCTGCTGGCGAGCGTCTCACAGGGTGTGGAGTTTATGACCCAGCGGCAAACATTGCCCTGGCGATTAAGCTCCCCAGCACCATGAGCGCCCAGCAGGCCGAACTGTCCGTGGTGGTGTACGTCGTTACACACCCTGAAATCTTCCCCACCCCCTACACGATTTGCTCGGACAGCATGTTTATGTGCAATTCGTGGATGGAGTACCTGGCCATCTGGTCCCGCCGCGGATACACCTCCGCCGACAGGAGACCCCGCACAGTAAAACCCTTGCTGGAAAAGATCCTAGCAGCAGTGGGGGAGGAAGGGGAGGTTTTCATCCACAAGATGAAGGCCCATTCCTCCACAGAACCCCACGGCCAGGGCAACCAGCAGGCTGACATGCTTGCCAAGGAGGGTGCCCGCACAGGCACTTTCTGGGACCCGTATGGGTCCAGACCCATGGCAGCAGTCAGAGGTAGGGACGGGACCCAAGGGAGTGCAGGGGTAGCGTTACCCCCGGACCTTAAGACAGTCCAAGCCCAAGACCCCGTCCTCAAAGTGGTCCTCAGTGCTGTGACTGAGGGAAATGGGGTAGAGGGTCCGTACGGCACAGCAACCCTCTCTGTAAAAGGGCATGCTGTTCCGGGGGGAACAGTGGGTTGTGCCGCAGTAGCACCGGAGGAAATTCCTTCAACTGGCCCATGAGGGTCCAGGAGCGGGACACCCCGGGCCTGAGACCACCTGGCAGCGGGTGGAACAGGCGGGATGGTGGCCGGGACTCAGGGAAGATGTCCACGAGTTCTGTGCAGGCTGTCTTGTGTGCGCTGCTAACAACCCTGACCCCCACAAAAGGAAGGTACCTATGGGACACATCAGGAGGGTAGAGGGACCATGGCAGTCGATACAATTCGACTACATCGGGCCCCTGCCCACCGCCCAGGGAGGCTGTAAGTACTACCTAGTCCTGGTGGACGTGTTCACCAAATGGGTAGAGGCCTTCCCCTGCAGAGCAGCCACAGCTCTGGGTACTGCCAGGATCCTGGTCGGGGAAGTGTTCTCGCGGTGGGGACTACCACAGTATGTGGAGTCCGACCAAGGGAGTCATTTCACCGGACAGGTGATGCAGAATACCCTTATGCTGCTAGGCATTGAGGGGAAATGGCACGTGGCCCACAACCCACAGTCATCAGGGATTGTGGAGAGAATGAATAGGACCCTGAAAGAAAGGTTGAGGAAGGAGACGGTGGACTCGCCCCGTAAATGGGCCGAGGTCCTACCATTGGTTCTGATGGGGATCCGGGCCAGCCAGTCGAAAAGCACGGGGTACTCCCCGTACAAGCTGATGACTGTCAGGGTTATGCGGACCCCCACCCATGTACTAGCCCCGGTGCTCATGGAGGGTCAGCTCCGGGAGGTAAACCAGGACAGGTTCGCCCAAAACCTTTTTGAGCACCTTAAACAGGTCCATGAGCAGGCGGCTGGGAACATGGGAAGACAGCATCGGAGTAACCGATTGCTGCTCGAACCCCGAAGGCACCACGAGTGGGAGGTAGGAGATCAGGTAATGGTGAGGAACTATGCCTGAGTAGGAAGTTTGGAACCATTGTACATGGGGCCCTACAGCATTGTAGGCAAAGCCAGCCCCATGGTATACGCCGTCAAGATGCCCCAGCATACTAAATGGTTTCATATCAACCAGTGCAAGCTGTTCAAACCTGAAAGGGGAAAACAGCCAGCTGGGGTAAGGTCTGAGGATAAAGATCCTCAGCCTGCAGCAGGAGCGAGTTCACAGACTGCACAGGCAGGCGCTGTGGCTTGCTTAAAGGGAGGGGCCATCCTGCCCATCGATTGGGACACTCCCCCACTCTTCTAGGGTCCAGACGAGGAGGGATCCGAGGGTGAAGACCCCGCCCCGGACCCAGTTTTGGGACCTGGGGGCGGAGACTCTCAGCTTACAGCAACAGGCTGCGGAGAGTTACCTGCCCCTAGCCCAGGTTCGGGAGAGGTCAAGCCTGAGGGAGCGGCGGTCCGGGTTAAAGACCCACCGGCCAAGAAAGCCCCACCCGCCAAAGTCCCTAGAAGGTCCCCCCGGACGCCCCAGCCGAGAAAGCCATGGTCACCAAGTTTATATTGTTAAGTTTAAGTATTTAGCTTAAGTTTGGGTGTTTAGCTTAAGTTAAGTAAGGTGATGGGTAGTTTAGATTAAGTAAGTAATCTGCTAAGAGTGTGTGTATTTGGGTCGAGGCTGCGAGACCTGACCATGTTTCACCCAAGCCAGAGAATCTCTTGGGGACCTGGCTGTATGTTTTGTATCTGTTACAGAAAGACTGTCGGGATGAAGGGGATCGTAATCCTACTCGCCCTGATGGGACTGAGCCTGGGAAAGCGGGGCGATGTAGAAGACTCCCACATCTACGGGTGCTCGGGAGATAGAGCACCTATAGCGACTGATGGAAGCGGTAAACGGGAGATGGAGGAGACCGCCGTCTACGTCCACGAGGGAAGGTGGCCAGGATGGCTGGGGTCCAATTCGTCTCAGTACTCCAGCCAAACCGGATTCACGTACGGGGAGGCCTCCCTCCTGTGCCCCAGGGTACGGGTCGTTACCACGAGGGTCAGCGTCACCGTAGGAAAGTGTGTATGTTTAACGTGCAAGGGACGCATTCCTCTGGATAGGTGGTGGTGGCTCAGGAAGCTGAGCAAAGATATGAGAAACCCCGCAGTCGAGTGGGAACGGTTGGGGAACAACACCCACCGGACGATTACAGGGACTCACGAAGGATTAAGTGTGTGTTGGGACAAGTGGTGGGAGCCGGATCAAGGGATTTACATCTGTATGTGGGGTCAGAGAGGGTCTGCCCCGCAGGCATATCCATCATTTTCCACCGGCAGTGGCAAGACGCCAGGGAGGGGATGAAGTGGGATACCAGCCTGAAGGCGTGCGCAGTCCCATTCTCCCCGATCCCAGTCAATGCCACTGAGCTTGTAACCCAGCCCCGTAAGCCCCCGCCCACGGCACCGGCAACGAGGATACACAAGGAAGGGTGCCCCACCACCACCAAGGGACCAGGGAATGGGTTGGTACTAGTACCTACCGATCAGGTGCTGTACCAGGGGGTACACTACGCGGTAACCTCCGTGATTTTAAATCTCACCGAGGTACATTTACTGGTCCCAAAGAAACAGAGCAGCTGTACCAGGCCCTATTAAAGGACATGTTCAGGAAGTTTTATGAGTTCGATTTCGCCAATGTCGACAAAACCAAACTGTACACCACACACCGAGAGTTTTTGGGTAATGCAGGGAGGCAAAGAAGGGGTGTATGGAATGATGTTTTTACTGCGTTTAATACTGGGTCCTCTGTCATCAACAGTCTGGATGACATAGAGCTGCAGACCCAGATAAACGGTTTAAAAACACAGTTAAGGAAGATATTAATGGATGAGAACAAAGTACTGGGCTCGGAGTTGCATGAGGACCAGGCCATGACGGTCCATTTAAAGGAGAACATAGCGGAGTTGGAGAAGCACGCAAAGACGGTAAATGACCTCATAAGGGAGGACAGAAATGCTTCTGACCAGGCTGCGCAGAATGAGGTGTGCGTGCTGTATGGGGCATGGTTGCTGGCCGAGGGCCGCAGTAATCTGGAGGATTTAAAACAGGGTTTAGTCCCCTCCTGGATCAGCAACAAGCACCTCGCAGCCCTCCATCCATTCGAGAATGCATTAAGCCCGTGCCAACTCCGGCTAGCTTCCAAAGCCTACCCAGTCCCCGTGGATTGTGGACGGTCCAACCACACGATCATGGGAGTAGTAGTTAGGATGCCGGTCATGGGTAGGACAGCCCGACCCGCACCGGTATATAGGGTAGAGAACATTGGAGTCATTCAAGGGGGTGCGCACATTCGTTTCACAGCGGTCCCACCTTACGTCATAAAGAGGGAGCACGCTATGACAGGTACTGACCTCTCAGGGTGCCAGAGCCGGGGAGCACACAGAATCCTGTGTCCCCAGCACTTGAATGCCTATTCGAAACCGCAGTGCGGGTTCAGAGCTGCTGGCGCGAAACCTATAAATTGTACCATGGAGGCAATGGCACAAGGCCATGTTCCCCCGCAGGTAGCATACAGGTATATAGGAGATGGGATATATTGTGTCACCACCGGAGCATCCCACTACCAGCATGGACAGCATAGCTGGTGTCCAGTTAGTGACAGCAGTTTCTGTTTTAAACCCGAGGCAGAAGTTCAAGTGGCCCAAGAGCAAATTGTCCCCATTCCTGAACCCTCCACTGTTCACCTCACTGTGAAGAGAATTTTACCAATTTGCAGAAGTACATAATGCATTTTGGCTACAAAATTCCCCCTCTCCCTGAACACCTTACCAAAATACTCAAAGCCGTTATAGTTTCGCAGAAACACTTTTACACTCTAGAGCAGAAAACAGTAGAGATAGGGGCTAAGATATTGGATATTGTGATTCCACCCTGGTGGGACATTTTCAATAATATAGAGGTCCCTTTGTGCATCAGACTGGCTTCCCACATTCTCGTGGTTTGCCAGTTAGGGATAGTGTTGTATCTAGTCTGCATCCAATGCAAGGGGAAAGGTCAGTTGTTAGAGTTCCGAAACCAGAAGATCTGGAAGGAACATTATGTGAAGGTGGAGGGAGATACGCCTGTTTGAGTTTTCTTTGCATTTCTAATTAAAGATTTTTTTTTTGTGTTTGTTGTTTTAATAAAAGTTTTGCGATGCGTTGTTTAATAAAGATGTATGTGTACCAAGTGGTGCAGGGGTGTTGGACCCCCTCCATGCTTGGATGTGTGTAAAAGACTGTAATTTATCCTATGTATGCTTATGTACACTACATTTTCGCGGAATGGGAAGTGCATGTGTTGTGGGTATATTAGTTAGGTAATTACAGGGGAAGGTTGACTATGGAGGGTCAGAAAATTTTGCTCACCTTGTAAGGATGATACGTCAAGCAAGTTTTAGTATCATGGGGGGAGTGTAGTATTCGCAAAATTCCCACATTCCCCCAAAGTTATTAATAAAAGGGACCCTGCATGGACATTAAAAAGGGTACCCAAAAGATGGTGTCCGCACCTCGTGACCAAAAGCCTGCAAGATTTTAAAAGCTTGGACTCTGTGGCAGCACAAGCAGCTTTGGGAAATCAAAACTTAAAATGCATTTCTGTGAAAAGGACTTTTGTGTTTGAAGGGCCAGACAGCTAAGCAAACATTTGAATATGCATTTTCGTCAAATTGGAACAGATCAACCCAGTTAGGCCTAAGCATGAGGCCATTAGTTTGTCCGCATAAACAATTGGAAACAGTTTAAGGAAGCCATCAAGGCTGGACAGGCCGATTAAAATGCATCAATGACAATACAGCCCGGACATCAGGCCATTAGGTGCAATAAACGGCCATCTAAAACCAGTTATTTTAGATTGCTATAATCATTTAAAACAGCCCGCCAAAATTGAAACAATGGACTAACCTGATTTGGCGCGCAGATAAGGGCCATTCGAAAGGAGTATAACTGTAGGCCCCCAGTAACAATCGCTCTCTGCTCTCCTGGCTCTTGCTCTTGCCCCTTGCTCTTTCTCTCGTGGCTCCGGCCTCTTGGGGCTGCCGCCACTCGTACTCGTGCCCTGGCCTCATGGCGGGTCTCTCCTCGCTCCCCACAGTAAATTTTCAGCAGTCAAGGACAACCATACCAATCGCTGGGGAGGGGAACGAGGCCCGAGTCCATAGTCATCCAGGACACCCAGGCCGCAAAAAGGGGCGAGATGAAACTGAGCAGGCAGCCCAGGACTTGTATAGTAGCCCTACGAGACGAGACGAGGAGGGACAAAGAAGAAGGTAATCACTCGATAAGAGCAGAGCAGAACAGCGAAAGATGTATTGATAAAGGCCAAGCGCCTAGTTATAAGCTGGCGCTTGGGGGAAGAATCTTTTTGAACACTGCGAATAAATGCAGGTGACTACGCCACAACGAATATACTGACATTCCAAGAATTGGTAGTAAAATCTAAGCAGTAAAGACTGCCAACTGTCTGATAAACATAATGATACCGCCGACGACTGCCCAAGGGAGAAGAAGAAAACCCTTTGCGACGAGACGACGATGGTAGCTGAGGAGAAGAAAGGTGTGTCGCAGCAGCTGCTCCAGCACCGCGCCCTGAGACCATGTGGTGACGGAGTACCTAAAAGGACAGAAGGCCAAACCTCAAAACTCGCATCCGTTAAAGTAACAGGCTTGTTTTGGATTGGTGAGCATGAATTCTGACCCCTCATAGCTTAATCTAGTTAGGTATGGGGGTGGGATAAGGATAAGGGGATTGTTAACGTAGTTGTATTTCCCTCGATGTGCCGTGTGTAATGAAATCTGTTTGTCTTGCCTGTATTCGTTCTTGCCTGTATTCGTTTTGCACTCATGTATATTACCCTCCCCCACACGGTGTATAGTTTCACTTCCTCTTTCCTGACTAACCTGGAAGGTTCCAGGTCTTGGCTCTTGGCTCCGCCCCTGACTTCTCTTACATAAAGATCCCAGAATCTGTATGACTCATTCCTGCGAGCCAGTCAGTGTGTTGAGATGTTAGCTCTGATCTTAGTGATTAAAAGCCAACTTGTTAAAGTCTATAACTTCTAGTTTTGTGGTTATTGAAGGCACATCAATTTTAATCACTAAAGAATACTAGGATGGATCGACTCCTAAAACCAGAGCGTCTGGACTTGGATCCACATTCTGCTGAAGCATCAAATCAATTTGGACACTGGCTCAAATGCTTCGAACTCTTCGCGAGGGCCTCATCCGCTAGCGAGGTAGATAAACTGAGTCTACTGACTACTCGCGTTAATCATCGGATTTATTCGTTCATCCGGGACGCCACCTCTTACACGGAGGCCATCACTATCCTGAAGGCCCAATACCAGAGGCCAGTAAACGAAGTGTACGCCAGACATTTGCTGGCTACACGCAGGCAGCGACCTGAGGAATCAATGGACGATTTCTTACAGGGCCTAAAGGACTTGGTCCGGGATTGTAACTGCAAGGCCGTGACGGCCAACGTGTACTCTGACGAATTGGTCCGCGATTCCTTCATCACGGGCCTCAAATCGAATTATATCTGGCAGAGACTGCTGGAGAAGGAGGTCCTGGACTTAAAAAAGGCAGTGGCCACTGCGCGATCGCTGGACGTGGCCCAGAAAAACTCTGACTCTTATTCTTCCGGCCATATGGCCCTCACCGCCTCGTGCGCGCCGAGCGGGCCGCCATCTTCCCCATCCAGGTCTCAGACCAGCTCTACACCGCCGGAGTCCCCACACAGAAGTTCACCCAGGAGTCCTACTACAGCGGCAATGTCTCGAGGCCCGAAATGCTACTTCTGCGGCCAGGCCAAGCACCCCAGACAACGATGCCCAGCGAAGGACGCTACATGCTTCAAATGTAAGAAAAAGGGGCATTTAAGCAAAGTCTGCAGGGGGAATCCGATGTCCAACTCTGTCACCGCCTCGTGCGTGCCGTGCGGGCCGCCATCTTGGGATCCGCCATCTTTTCCTGACTCAACGGCCGCCCAGGGCCCAACAGTGGCTTCGATCACGGTGGATCAATCCAGGCCACACCCGTTGACAAAATCCATGATGGACATACAGGTAAACGGGAATTTAACGAAATGTTTAATTGACTGTGGGAGTACTGAGAGTTTTATCCACCCTAGCCTGGTACGGCAGCACTCATTAACAGTAACCTCTACACGGAGCAGAATTGCTATGGCTGCTAAGCCCCACACTTCGGACATTTTGGGCTACTGTGTGGTAACACTGACTGTAAAAGGCACGGACTACAAGGATTTTAAACTCCTCGTGATGCCAGAACTCTGTGTTAATGTAATCTTGGGCCTGGACTTCCAGTGCCACCACGAAAGTGTCACGCTAGCATATGGCGGGTCCCAGCCGCCACTCACAGTCTGTGGCCTATCAACCTTAAAAATCAGCCCGCCCTCTTTATTCGCTAATCTCGCTCCAAACTGTAGGCCCATAGCGACCAAAAGTAGACGGTACAGTCTGGAAGACAGACACTTTATCAAGGCAGAAGTGGACAGACTCCTGCGGGAAGGCATTATTGAATGCAGTACCAGCCCGTGGCATGCCCAAGTAGTCATAGTTAAAAATAGCGAAAAGAAACGGATGGTAATTGACTACAGCCAGACTGTTAATATTTATACCCAGCTGGATGCCTACCCTTTACCCCGCATATCAGAAATGGTCAACCAGATCGCGCAATGCCGAGTCTTCTCGACTATCGACCTCAAATCCGCGTATCACCAGCTCCCCATTAGAATGGAGGACCGCCCATACACTGCCTTTGAGGCGAACGGACGCCTCTACCATTTTCTCAGAGTGCCCTTCGGGGTAACAAATGGGGTCTCGGTCTTCCAACGTGAGATGGACCGCATGGTTGACGAGAATAAACTACAAGCTACCTACCCCTATCTGGACAATGTCACTATCTGCGGGCACAACCAGCAAGACCACGATCTAAATCTTGCGAGATTTTAAAAAACTGCCCTAAAGCTGAATCTAACCTACAACGAAGACAAATGTGTCTTCAACACAACCAGTCTCTGTATCCTCGGCTGTGTGGTGGAAGATGGGGTAATTGGACCGGACCCTGACCGATTACGCCCCCTAAAGGAACTGCCCCTGCCACACAATCCCAAAGCTTTAAAAAGGTGCCTGGGATTTTTTTCGTATTATGCCCAATGGGTGCCCAATTACTCTGATAAGGCCCGACCCCTCATTAAATCGACGTCCTTCCCACTATCAGCTGAAGCTCGGGAGGCTTTCACCAGTATCAAACAGGACATTGAAAGGGCTGCACTGTGTGCAGTGGACGAAAGCATTCCCTTTCAAGTCGAAAGCGATGCGTCAGACTTTGCTTTAGCTGCGACCCTCAATCAGGCTGGGAGACCTGTGGCCTTCTTCTCCCGAACCCTTCAGGGACCTGAAATCAGGCACTCTTCTGTCGAGAAGGAGGCACAGGCTATAGTGGAGGCAGTGCGGCACTGGAGACACTACCTAGCCGGCAAACGTTTCACCCTGCTCACCGACCAGCGGTCGGTGGCTTTCATGTTTAATAACAAACAAAGGGGGAAAATCAAGAATGACAAAATACTCAGGTGGAGGATCGAACTATCCACGTTCGACTATGATATTATGTACAGGCCGGGAGCCCTTAATGAACCCCCAGACGCCCTATCGCGGGGAATGTGTGCCAGCATTCTTACGGACAAATTACAGGGTCTCCACAACGACCTCTGTCACCCAGGGGTCACCCGACTATACCATTTTATAAAGTCCCGCAATCTGCCCCACTCCATCGAGGAGGTCAGGGCAATAACCATAGCCTGCCACATCTGTGCGGAATGCAAGCCTCGTTTCTACAGGCCTGACCGTGCATACCTTATCAAAGCCACACGGCCATTCGAGCGCCTAAGTCTGGACTCCAAGGGACCCCTTCCCTCTGCCGACCGTAACGTATACTTCCTCAATATCATCGATGAATATTCCCGCTTCCCCTTCGCCATTCCCTGCCCAGACATGACCAGTGCCACGGTCATCAAGTGTCTCGGTAATCTATTCTGCATGTTTGGCATGCCGAACTATATACACAGCGATAGGGGGACGTCATTTATGAGTGATGAACTGCGCCAGTTCTTGCTCTCAAAGGGGATAGCCACTAGCAGAACCACTAGCTACAACCCCCGGGGTAATGGGTAAGTGAAAAGGGAGAATGCTACTGTTTGGAAGGCTGTCACGTTAGCCTTAAAGTCAAAAGGCCTTCCGACCTCCCGCTGGCAGGAAGTCCTCCCAGACGTGCTCCACTCCATAAGGTCTCTGTTATGTACAGCCACTAACGCTACCCCTCACGAAAAGATGTTCGTTTTCCCCCGGAAATCGACCTCGGGCATATCTCTACCTCCGTGGCTGACGTCTCCGGGGACAGTACTATTGCGGAAGCACGTGAGAGGCCATAAAATGGACCCCCTTGTGGAAAAGGTACAGCTCCTCCATGCAAACCCTCAGTACGCCTATATCGAATACTCTGACGGGCGAGAGGACACTGTTTCCATAAAAGACCTCGCTCCCTCGGGGAGCGGAGAGAACGATGAGAGACTACCCAAGGAAGACCTACACCAAAAAGAGACAGGACGCCCAGAGGTATCAATACCCAACTTTAACCTGGAGGACACTGCAGATAACCTGGAAGACACTGCGGAGGCCCGGACAGCGGAGGAACCAGAATCCACTCCCCTAGAGGCACCCCAACCGGCTTTGCGCCGATCACTGAGAACCGCAAAACCTCCTGACAGACTCACTTGTACCAACTTTTAAGAAACATCACCCCGATGGACTAAATCTAAAGAAGGGGTGAATGTAATGAAATCTGTTTGTCTTGCCTGTATTCGTTCTTGCCTGTATTCATTTTGCACTCATGTATATTACCCTCCCCCACACGGTGTATAGTTTCACTTCCTCTTTCCTGACTAACCTGGAAGGTTCCAGGTCTTGGCTCTTGGCTCCGCCCCTGACTTCTCTTACATAAAGATCCCAGGATCTGTATGACTCATTCCTGCGAGCCAGTCAGTGTGTTGAGATGTTAGCTCTGATCTTAGTGATTAAAAGCCAACTTGTTAAAGTCTATAACTTCTAGTTTTGTGGTTATTGAAGGCACATCACCGTGTATTCCCCATTTCCTGTATAAGTATAGTTATAGGCCTAGAAATTCAGTAGCGCCCCGTTTGGGCCGCCAGCCTTGCCAGGGCACTAAAAGTAGTGCCCCGGAAGTAGTTGTGGCCGCCCGCCGGAAATTCACTTTGCACATCCCAGAGGGGAGCGTGGCGCTACTGGAGGCGCCCCGCATCCCTCATGGGGCGCTGCAGCTGAAGATCGCTGCACAACATGCCGCAGCGCCACACGCTGCGGCACGGCGTGCTGCGGTACTGCAGGCCTTCCTCCCCTTCTTAAAGGGGAGAGGCCTTGTGCAGCGCGTTCGAGGATCGCGAATGCCGGCAAAAGAGCCCGGCACCGAGGAGAAGTGCCGGGCTCTTGGAATGCAGTCGGCACTCCGCAGGGGGCGTGGCTCAGGAGGCCGGGGACGGCAGCGCGGAGAAGTGCTGGCAGGTGGCCAGCAAAAAAAATGGCCGCCCCGCACCTCTCCTTTAATTAGCGCCTCTACCACCGCAGGTAGGCCCCCCTGAACCGGTCGCAAATAGCGTCTGGCGTTAAAGCAAGGGGCGCAACTAAATATCGTGATTGGGGCGGTAGCGGGGCGCTGCGCACACCATTGACGTCATCGGTAGCGGCGCAGCACTAACGGCTAGCGCCGCCATTAGCGTCCCGCCAAATTTAGCGGGAGGGATGGCCAGTGGCTTCCGGCCCACTTAGCGCCCTCTTAAAGCGCTAACGGGTGGTGCAGCCCACTGAATTTCTAGGCCATTGTGTTATGTGCCTGTAATTGTTTCTCTACCAGTAACTTTTCTCATAAGACTATTTGTTCCTGTTTTAATAAAATCTTGGTTTTCTTCACCAAACCACCTGTCTACTCGAGTTTTCTGTATCGCCGCCTGTACCTAAGTCCGGTGCCTAGAACCCAGCGGCGTGGGAGCGATTCGAACCGCTCACAGACAGTCAGGGCCATAACTGACTGGACGCACGCACCACCCACCACCCCCTACAATCTGCAGTCTCAGTTTCTGACACTCAGCAGCCTTCCCCCAGCCTTGATCCAGCCACTGGGGTCCCATTACGGAGGAGCTGCAGGTTGGGAAGGGGGGAATTTCGCAAGGGAAGCAGATCACCCTCGAAGGGCAAAAAGTAGGAGGTGTGGCAAAATGTTTTTCATTGTTTTATTGAAGGCCGAGGTTCGTGGTCAATTTTTTTTACTGTTTTGGACATTGTCTCCAGGTTGTGAGAGCCAGTTATGTGAATGACTGCTTTTTTTGTGTTTCTTTCTATTACTTTGTCATGCGGAAATGAGACACACAGAGTTTGTGAAATAAAGAAGTGCCTGTATTCAAAATGTACATGTTTGGTCTTTGCACTCATTGTTGCCATGACCGGCTTAGGGGTTGCGGGATGGTTTCATTCAGGCTGTTTGAATGGCAAAAGCCATTCCCTCAGAGGGGGCCTAGAAGCGACTTGCTATGAGCCTTTGATGGACGGCCCTTCCACTTTGTGCCTCCCTCCCGCCTTGGTGCTGCTGATGATCATCCTCCTTATCTTCCTCCTCCTCCTCCTCCTCTGCTGGTGCTCCACTGTCTGGTGGCATTGGCTGGGTCCTGAGGATTGCCAGGTTATGCAGCATGCAGCACACAAATAAGTGGGAGACTCGCTCAGGCGAGTACTGCAGGGCTCCTCCAGAATGGTCCAGACAGCGTAACCGTTGCTTGAGCACGCTGATTGTGTACTCAACGATGTTTCTGGTAGCTTGATGGCTCTCGTTGTGTCGTAACTCAGCAGGGGTGTTGGGCGAACGGAGCGGTGTCATCAGCCAGGTGCACAGAGGATATCCCTTGTCCCCGAGAAGCGAACCTCCTGGGTGATGCGGCACCTGGAAAAGGTCTGCCACAGAAGTCTGGCGCAGGATGAAGGCATCGTGGCTGCTGCCTGGAAACTGGGCATTGACAGCGAGTATCAGCTGTCTGTGGTCACAGACCAACTGGACATTTAAGGACTGGAAGCCCTTTCGGTTGCGGAAATCCTCGGCATTCTCTTGCGGCGCCCGCAAAGCCACATGCGTGCAGTCAATGGCACCCTGCACCATGGGGAAGCCCGCTATTATCGCAAAGCCTGTTGCGCATTCTTGCTGCTTGTCCGGGGTCATGGGGAAAGAGATATACTCTCGTCTCCTTTTAAAGAGGGCATTTGTTACCTGACGGATGCAGCAATGCACCGCGAACTGGGAGATATTGGCGATGTCCCCAGTAGCTGATTGAAATGAGCCGGTGGCATAAAAGTTGAGAGCCACTGTTATCTTCACTGCCACTGACAGAGATGTCCTGCTCCTCAGTTGAGGCTGCAGATCTGGCTGAAGCAGGTGGCAGAGCTCAGTGACCACCTCCTTGCTGAATCGCAGCCTTTGCAAACATTGCTCCTCAGACATATTAATGTAGGAGAACTGTTGGCGAAAAACCCTGGGAGAGTAAGGTCTTCTGTACCGAGGCCTGTTGGCCCTCCTCCGTCTGGCCATGATTGCCACTCTCTCTCTGCGTCTCTGTGCCCTCCGAATGTGATGGAGAAGGACGATGTTCCCATTCATTGCAGCCCCCATAGTATCTGGCCAATCAAAGTTATGAAGGTCAAAAAGCAAAGTACCTGCAATGTTGTGGTCAGAAGCCAAAACTACCTCAGACAGCGTTGACTCAATGCAGAAGTCTCCCTTTCTCTCTTTGTCTCTCTCCAAATCTCTCTCTCTCTCTCAGAACGAGTGGTGCAAAAATGACTACTACACAAAAGCCAGGAAGAGGCCCCCTTTAAATAGCAGCACCCCCCCCAGCCGCACAGCGACTGGGAAGCGTTCCAGTCAACCTGTCGTTGGTAGCGCCAGGCGGAAAGGAGGGGGGCGCCACTGAATTTCCGGTCCGGGGCGCCCCAAGGGCGTTGCACTCTCGAATGATGTCAAGATCTGCGTGCGCAGGAGATTGGGCGGTATCGTTTAGCGCCGCCGCAAAATGTCTGGTCAATTTCGCGAGAGGCGCAGATATCGCCACGCCCTCTTAAGGCGCTAACGGAAGGCGCTAATGGGTGGCGTTACCAATTGAATTTTTCCCCCATAGAAACATAGAAGATAGGAGCAGGAGTAGGCCATTCGGCCCCTCGAGCCTGCTCCGCCATTCAATGAGATCAAGGCTGATCATCCAAATTCAGTACCCTGTCCCTGCCTTCTCCCCATATCCCTTGATCCCTTTAGCCTTAAGAAATATATCTAACTCCTTCTTGAATATATTTAATGAATTGGCCTCCACTGCCCTCTGTGGTAGAGAATTCCACAGGTTCACCACTCTCTGGGTGAAGAAATTCCTCCTCATCTCTGTCCTAAATGGCTTACCCCTTATCCTTAGACTGTGACCCATGGTTCTGGACTCCCCGACCATTGTGAACATCATTCCTGCATCTAGTCTGTCTAGTTCTTTTAGAATTTTATAAATTTCAATGAGATCCCCTCTCATTCTTCTAAACTCCAGCAAGTATAAGCCCAATCGACCCAATCTCTCCTCATATGTCATTCCTGCCATCCCAGGTGTCAGCCTGGTGAATCTTCGCTGCACTCCCTCCATGGCAAGAACATCCTTCCTCAGATAAGGCGACCAAAACTGCACACAATACTCAAGGTGTGGTCTCACCAAGGCCCTGTACAACTGCAGCAAGACATCCTTGTTCCTGTACTCAAACCCTCTCGCTACGAAGGCCAACATACCATTTGCCTTCTTAACCGCCTGCTGCACCTGCATGCTTACCTTCAGCGACTGGTGCACAAGGACACCCAGGTCTCGTTGCACTTCCCCTTCTCCTAATCTATTGCCTTTCAGTTAATAATCTGTCGTCCTGTTTTTGACACCAAAGTGGATAACCTCGCATTTATCTACGTTATATTGCATCTGCTATGCTTCTGCCCAATCACCCAACCTGTCCAAATCATACTGGAGTTTCTCGACATCCTCCTCACAGCACACACATCCACCCAGCTTTGTGTCGTCTGCAAACTTGGAGATATTACATCTAGTTCCCTCGTCTAGATCATTACTATATATTGTGAATAGCTGGGGTCCAAGGACCGATCCCTGCGGTACCCCACTAGTCACTGCCTGGCACTTGGAAAAAGACCCGTTTATTCCAACTCTTTACTGGAATGGACAAGAGAGAGGGAAACGAGTCAGTGTGTGTTGTGCAATCTGTTTGGGTGATGTGCCTGAATAGCTGATAGTGTGTACAAGGTGTGAGATGTGGATGTGAGGCTTGCAGCAGTGATAAGTGTGTGAGGGTAAGGTTAAGCTATGAATGTGAGATATGAGTCCTGTTTGATAGATTGTTGATCGGTGAGTGATGGCGGTGTGGTGCATTGAGCAGTGTGTGAGGTTAGTACCGCAGTTGGTGGGATATGGCATTTGAAGATGAATTCACTGACGTTGACCACTCGTGTGAGGTCATTGAACTTCTTGCAGCACTGCATCCAGGTCCTCATTAACCGCCACGGTTGTCTGCTCCCACTGCCTTCACAGAGTTTGTCTGGAGGGCTTCCTGTGGATAGAGGACCTCTCGCCTCCTGTCCACCTCCTCCACCAAAACCTCCAGTGCAGCATCCGAGAACCTTGGTGCATGCTCTCTCCCATGTTGTGCCATTGCTCAGTGTTCTTCCTGCTCAGAGTCTCCTCCACAAAGAGTTCCAGTACCTGCTCCAGCTAGAATGCACTTCCCCTTTAAGAGGTGCAGGCTTGTGTAAGTAGTGCAGCCTAGCTTTAAGTGGTGAAACAGCGATTTACTTGTACTTCTTGCAATTTAGTATACTGTATTCGCTGCTAACGATGCAGTCTCCTCTACATTGGGGAGACCAAACGCAGATTGGGTGACCGCTTTGCGGAACACCTCCATTCAGTCCATAAGTGTGATCCCGAGCTTCCGGTCACCTGTCACTTTAATTCTCCGCTCCACTCCCACTCCGATCTCTCCATCCTCGGCCTCTTACACTGTTCCAACAAAGCTCAACGTAAGCTCGAGGAACAGCACCTCATCTTCCAATTAGGCACTTTACAGCCTTCTGGACTCAACATTGAGTTCAACAATTTCAGACCATAACCGTGGCCCCTTTTGTTTCTTGTCCCATTACCATCTCCTTTTGCCTTGCACCATCATCCCTTTTGTCTTTTAATCTCTCCTGCCTTCCATCCTATCACAGACCTTCCATTTTGTTCTTTCCTCCCATTCCCCTTCTCCCTGCCCCTACACTTGCTTAAAAATCTGTTACATCTCTAACTTTTCCCAGTTCTGACGAAGGGTCATTGACTTGAACTGTTAACTCTGTTTTTCTCTCTCTCTACAGATGCTGCCTGGCCTGCTGAGTGTTTCCAGCATTTTCTGTTGTTATTTCAGATTTCCAGCATCCGCAGTATTTTGCTATTGTATTGTTGTAGCTTTAAGTGGTGCTAGCCTTGCACAAGCTTGGGCCTGGCCTCTGCTGAGGTGAGCAGCTACTCAACAGCATGTTTAGCGCTGGCTGCCTGCTCCAAAGTTTATGTGCTGCCTGCATCAGAAGCAACAGGCACGGGTTAATCGCGCATCATGATTCCCGCGCCCTTTTTTGGGGGCTGTCGAAATTAGCGCATGAAAGATTGGAACTGAGTTAATCCTTGCTGGCATATTTGATAATCTAATACTTGAGCCTGGCGGGTCCTTGGTATTCCAGCACACTGTTGATGGTTGACCAACCATTAGTGGGACCCGGAAGGTAGAGCTCTCACCAGAAGTTAGGATTCTACCAATCAGCTCCAGATAATCCTGGATTTTTTTTCTTTGAATAGTGTCTTTCATTTCAGTATCGCAAATGATGGGAGATTCCTGCTATCTGCCATGGTTGTCAACAGGGCAGTTAATCTCTGTTTTCATTGCCTATTGATCATTGATCTTATTGAAACATATAAGATTCTGAGGGGGCTTGACAGGGTAGTTTACCCTCATGGGGGAATCTAGAACTAGGGGGCATAGTGTCAGGATAAGGGGTCGCTCATTTAAAACGGAGATGAGGAGGAATTTCTTCTCTGAGGGTCGTGAATCATTGTAATTCTCTACCCCACAGAGCTGTGGAGGCGGAGCCATTGAATATATTCAAGGCAGAGATAGACAGATATTTGAGCTACAGGGGAGTCAAGGGTTATGGAGAGCAGGCGGGAAAGTGGCGTTGAGGCCAAGATCAGATCAGCCATGATCTTATTGAATGGCGGGGCAGGTTCGAGGGGCCGAATGGCCTACTCCTGTTCCTATTTGCTATGTTATGTTATGTTCTTATGTTCTATCAGCCTAATGCAAATGGTAGCGAATCTTTCATCATCCACCATCATGTTACTAGGCTATATCACTGAAGTTATGTTTTACCATTTGACTGAAGGCAAAATCATTGGACTGGATTTTGCCAACCTTGGCGGGTTCATGGCGGGCGACGTCGGTGGCAGCTCCTGACCCTGCTGTTGGCTCCAGCCTGCTGTCCAAAATGCTTTTCCCCTGATTGGGCTTGTTAAGCCCGCACAGCCTGGTTGCACATTTGCACAGGAGGGCACAAGCAGGGATGTCGTCAGGAGGACCAGGTTGCAGTGGCGCAAACCTTTCAATGATCTCAGTAGATCACGAAATGTTACTGCCAAGCCACACTCAACCTCATCCTGCTGTGCCTCTCATCGCATCCTCATCACTCTGCCTTCCCTACCCTACCCCTGCACATCCTTACTCACACCAACTTACCTTGCACCTCCATCCATCCCTCTCTATCTACATTATCACATCCCCATCTCACTAGCCACCCCTCACCCTTATCCTAGTCCAATCATACCAACTAACAGCATACAAGGGTAGGCACCTGGGTGTTTCAGTCACTATTCATGTAAAGTTTCTGTTAATGTGGTGTCAAATATTGAAACCTTTATTTTCAACACTTTGTGTTCTTGGATAGATCTGTGTGCACCTTTGGAAGTGGCTTAGTGAGTTGCAGTGAGTGGTGAGACATAACGGTACACCCTGCATTGGTGATGAGTGTGAAAGGAATGGCTTGGGCATTGTAGGGATGCTTTATGGTGTTGATGTGGGGTGGTGCCAACCTGGCGCATCATGTGGCAGCCAGGGTGTACAAGTGAAGTAAATGTGGCTATGTTGAGGCCATCCTTGGTGTCCCGGGCAGCAATGTGGTCGGGTGCTGATGCCCTGCATACTGTGCAGCATCAGTTGATTGCGGAGAAGGTTGGTGTTGTTGTTGGTGCTGCTGGTGTGCCTGGTGCTGCTGGTGTTGGGGCTGATTGTGGTGGGATTCTGAGGACCAAGGTGAGATAGTTTCAAGGGCACTGATGCTAATGTAATAGATGGCAGGTGAAGTTGAGGTGGCAGAAGTGATCTGTCAGTGGTGAGAGAGGTTGTTCCAATGAGGTGACACTGGATAGAGAGTTTACTCCAAACACTTGCAACCTGCATAAAGCTCAATCTGTCTTCTGGGGTCCTGGCCCGCTGTCAATAAAAAAATTTCCCACCTGATCCGCCAGTGAACGCAGCCGCTGATCACCCCGGAAAATTCCTCCCATTGTTCTTTGCTGCAGTTTGCCGTGCTTTTGTCCGAATAGCTTCAATTATCATCGCATTGTCATATTTTTGACAGGACTGATAAGAACTGTGTGGAATTGAAGACCAGATGCCTTTCTATGTAAACATGTTTCATGCTTAATTTCTGGATTTTTAATCACAAAGGGATGTCAACTAGCTTCGGTTTCCTCCAACAATGTATACTTTTCTTATACAGGTCAAATTAACAGGCAGCAGCATAGTAGCTTTTATTTTCTGCCAAAGCTAGTTTGTAGCTTGCAGTATATTGCTGTTGCTTCTCTTTCCTTCCCATCACTTTACTACAGGTACTATTAAATGTTATCGGGCCTGCTTCAATGTTTACCAATAATTGCTGTTCCATTTTGCCACCTAATCTTCTATTCACATTGATCACTTATCAGTGTCACTACGTAGATGTTCCAGTCACTCCGATGACTTCCAGATCCATAGCTACTGCCATGTTATTACCAACTCCTGGCATATTACCAGTGCAAACACCTGTGCAGAGACACCATGCATGAGGAATTAGTTAGACAGTAAGAAGGATTGTCACCAGTGAGTCAATAAGAACTAGTGGAGTGGAAGGGAGGGAGAGGGCAGTTCCTCCATGGAGGGTGTGGGGGGAGATGGGGGGAGGTGAGAATCGACCATCCTTAGCGGAGGAAACCAGGAGCCCAGGTCTCAGGGTTCCTTTGAACCGAATCATTCAAAAGAATGATTCAGGAGCATTGATCTCATGTGCAGGCAGTAGAGGTGGTTTCCAAGCACATGCTTGAGATGATGAATAAGTGGGAAAAGTCCACTACCATCAACTGCAACACATTGCAGGACATTTCTCAAAACCTGGCGAACACCTTGGACACTGTGACAGCCTGAGAAATTACTGCAGCATCAAGGTGCCAGGAAGAACTTCTAAGGACATTGGTGGCTTCTAGAGTGGCAGCTACCAATGTTTCAATCGGTGCTTTGAACAGGACACCACTGTCAACTCAGTGAGGCACAGGCCCTTGCAAAGCCTGAGGAGCAGGGGTTCCAGTGGTGCTGCATTATCTGTCCGTATGACTAAGCTGGTGTTTAGCTGCCTTGGTATGACGCTTCATCATGCTCCAACAAGACGGCAGCTGTGAGAAGGGAAATGTATAAAGGTGTCTCCTCAAACTCTCTATCTAAATGTAGGTTCAGTTGACAAGGATGAAAACACCCTTCATCAATACAGAAATCATATGCATATATAAAGGACTGTCATGGAATTTGGACATTTTTGGGCTGTAAAACTTTGTTACCCTTGCCACAAAACTCCAACATCTTGTGAGAAAAACTTATGGGGTAAATTTTCTAAATCTGTGCCAGCATCAAACTACCTCACTCACCGCACATCAAAATTGTGGGTGCTCTGTCTGAGAATTTTCAATACACCAAATTAGAAAATATTTGCGAATGACTAATGGATGAGCCTATGCATTACAATACAATACAATACAATACAAATCGCTTTATTGGCATGATAAGGTACATCTTATGTTGCCAAAGCATCAAAATACATTTATGGTTGAACACATAAACGCGGTTCCATTCATACAGTGTATAAACAGGTATATCCCTGAGTTTATAAATATATTTTTGCCTTGTTTATATATACTCTTGTCTTAGTTTACTGGTTGTCCCTCTGTTCATGGCAAGCTGTAACATAGTGTGCCGCCAGTGTTACACAGCTTCTCTCCTCCCCCAGTAGGAATGGGAGTTTTTGGTTGTCAGTCAGATTTCTGAATTCAGGGCATATTTGTGAGAATTTTTGATAGAAATTCTCTCTGATGCCCTGATATTTTCCACAGGCTGTGAGGAAGTGCATCTCTGTCTCAACTACTCCCTGACTGCAGTGAGAGCATATCCTGTCTTCTCTTGGCAGCCTGGTCTGCCTGTGTCTGCCTTTTTCGATCGCTAGGCTATGTTCGCTAAGTCTGTACCTTGTCAAGGTTCTTCTCAGTTTGTTATCCTTTACCATGGTCAGGTAATCAGCTATGTTGTATTGTCTGTTTAGGGCCAAGTAGCAATTGAGTTTGCTTTGGGTTTTTGTTGTTTCTGCCCAATATGACAGATATTTTTCCTTTTGCTTAGCGACGATTGTGTTGGGTCGAATTCTTTGTGTTACCCTGTCACTGTCCTGGGGCTGGTTATTGTTAGTATTGTTATTAGTTACTTTATTGAGTCCCAGGACTAGTTGACTGAGGGTATTCTTCTTTATGGTCAGCTCTTGGCATTTCAGGGCGTCGTAGTGATAGCATTAACATGTAAAACCTGTGGGGTTAGCACAGTGTATCAGGACATGTGAAGGAATAAGCCATATAACCTATTCAGGAAAATACATCATTCTATGAAAGAGTTCTGGCCTTATTAAAACATGACAAACTGGGTCTGGAAATTTAGAAACCTATCGATGAAATAGCTGTGAAAGCATTCTGGCTATTGAGATAAGATAAGTTGTTGACCCTGAATAAAAAACCTTATTGAAAGAGAAGGGCTCTGACAGGCTGACCTTTGGAAACAAAAACAATGGTTCACCATGGATAAGGTGTTCTAATTTACACTTCATAAAGAGGCACATAAGATAAGGAACATCTGCCCTCGTAAAGATGACATCAAGTAAGGAACACCTGCCATCACACCGGTTTTATATGGTAAACTTAGAACACCTAGAGAGGAGACATGATTCTGGCTGAGGTGGCGATAAGAGTTGCAGAGGTCGGCAGAAAAATGACTAGAGATAATTAACTTGCATCAGCAGAAAACCTTAAAGGAAATACCACTGGAAAAAGGTATAAATATTGAACTCTCAAATGGGATAACAGACTCGCTTTAATCGGGCAAAGTGATTCCCGGCTTCAGAGGCAGCTCTGTAAGTCTCCAACTCTTTGTACCTCGGGGATCAAAGGTATTTGATTTTGGTGGATATCCTGTAGAACACTAAGAACTGTAATACTGTAGTGAAGTTAAGATTTAAAAGTAAGGTTCTCTGTTAATAATAAGTAAGTTTTCTCTTTTTGGAACTGTTAATGTTGCGATTGACTCACCAACTGTAAATTACATGTCGGTTCTTTAATAAATCTATATATTTTTAGAATTGTCTCACATAAGACTTCTGTATCAAAAACTCGCAAATTCAATCTCTGTACACTCTTTGGTGAGGAGTTGCGGAATTCTGAAGGAGTTTTCTGGACCCTCATAATATCCAGAACGTTACAGTCTCGCTAAACTTATCTGGAGGATGGTAACATTCTCGGGTTGTTCCTTTCCTTTAGGGAGAGATTGCACGGACCTTTAGACCCAATTAAGCGTCTTTAGGATTCGGCTACCTCAAACTTTAGTTGAAGGTGAATGTCTTGAGAAATATGCCTGATCCGGGGTAGCCCTAAAGAGACTAGGGGGGAGAAATTGGGTTGAGCCGCAAACGGGGCGCCAAGCTCGCCTGGGCGCCAGATTTTGCGCTGCAATCGGAGCAGCAGCGATCGCCAGAAATTCAGCTTGAGCGCCCCAAGAGGGACACGGGGCGAGGCTCGAGGTGCTCCGCGTCCCTCTTAGGGTGCTGAAGCTGAATATCGCAGCGCAACGTGCCGCAGCACCACATGCGGTACTGCAGGCCTTCCTCCCATTCTTAAGGGGGCGGGGCCTGCACCAGCACGATGAGCGATCGCGAGTGCCGGCAAAAGAGCCCGGCACCGAGGAGACGTGCCGGGCTCTCGGAAAACAGCCGGCAAAGACACGGGGGGAGAACAGGAGGCCGGGGACGGAGGTGCTGGCAGGCGGCCACCGAAAAAAACAGCCGCCCCGCACCTCCACCTTAATTTGCGCCACTGCCGCCACAGGTAGGCCCCGTGAACCGGGCGCGATTAGCGAGCGGCGCTACAGAGGCGGTCGCTGCCAAATATCGCGATCGGGGCGGTAGCGGGGCGCTGCGCACACCGATGATGTCATCGGTGGTGGCGCAGCGCAACAGGCTAACGCTGCCATTAGCGCCCCTGCTAAATATCGCGGGAGGCGTGGCCAGTGGCGCTAAAGCCACTGAGTGTCCTCTTTAGGCGCTAACTGGCGGCGCAGCCCACCGAATTTCCCCCCCTAGGACTAGTAATTATCCCTTCAGACACAGCTGTCCTTTCAACTCTGTTAAAACATGCACGGTTGGCATGTATGCCAGTCACAGATGGTGCATGGGATTGAGCGAACAGGAAAGCTACTGGAAAAAATAAAGGTTACTGTGAAGGACTAAACAGGGCAGGGTACAGTGGTGGCTAGATAAATTCTTTGTGAATGCAGCCAAAAGGCTATAGCCATCAGGTATAAAGAGGACTTCTACCCCAGCTCTAGGGTGCAAATGTTGTTTAGCAGCACTGCTTCCTTCCTTTCTAGGCAGTCTTTGCTTACCTGCCGAGTTTGGATTGCACCACCTGGCTGCAGTTTATGGAATTACTTTATATCAGGTGCTTCCAAAACTCAATTCTCCATCACCACAGCAAAATCCTAATTAACACTGAACTAATAAACTCAGCAGCACGTTGGATTCAGCGCTGGCAAGAAGAAAAACAGAAGGACCTGACCCACTAATTATTGGCTCATCTTACTGTTAAATATGACTTGCAAAGGTGTCAAAGTCACATCAATCATCAAACCATACAGCGCAGAAGGAGGCCATTCAGCCCATCGTGCCTGTGCTGGCTCTTTGGTAGAGCTATCCAATTAATCCCACTCCCCTGTTCTTTCCCCATAGCCCTGTAAATGTTTTCCCTTCAAGTACTTAACCAACATTCCATTACTTTTATTGCAGTAAATAAAAGCAAAGTTAGCAGCAGTGGTGATTCAGAAAGGGATGTGATTGTTGAAGGCATGAGAATTATGTTCTATAGCACACGCCCACCCACAAAATATTTTGATTTTTGACACCTGATTCAGTGCATTTACTGGCATTTTGAAGCCGATTGTAACATCTCAGTATTAAGTAAAACTCATCAGCACTCCAACCTCACACCACAGGTACAGTGACAGCAATTGTCAAATAAAGTCAGTAAATGCATTCACACCAGGAAACATTCACTGTATCTCAAAAAAGCAGCTGCAACCATGTGCCAGAAAGTTCCCTTTGAGGAAATTAAAAAAGTGTTTTGAAGTTGCATTTTAGCAGATTATTTGGTATAATATATATATCGTTCTGGGGGTGAATACTAAATAAACACCCACAACTGAAATTCTCAGAAACCAACAGCTCATTTAAAATTTTTCTGTCTTGGGTTTGTACGCAACAAACAATTGGAGAAATTAACATCCAATCCGTTACACTCCTGTCCTACCTTCCAAATGATCTGATTGGGTGATATTGCCAAATTCCAACGCCAGTGGAAAAAGCCATTTTTCTTGTAAAATGCTGACAAACTGACACATGGGTTGAAATGCTGCCAGTTAACATGTATGAATTGTTAAAATTGCACTTCACTTGAGGAATATCATCTTTTTGTAAAACCCACATAATGGGCTTTCAAAAGGCCTTCAATAAAGTAGACTCATGACTAAGGTCAGAGCAGGTGGAGTCAGGGGACAAGTAGCAAAATGAATAGCAAACTGGCTAGAAAACAGAGAAGGGGTTACTCAGACTGGTGGAAGGTGGGAAGTGGGGTTCCACAAGGTGCTGGGACCACGATTGTTTGCCATATACATAAATGATTTGGATTCGGGAATCGGAAGCACTATATCAAAATTTGCAGACAACACCAAATTGGGGAGTGTAGTTAATACTGAGGAAGACTGTGACAAAATATAAGAAGACATTAACAAATTTGTAGAATGAGTGTGTAAATGGCAAATGATTTTCAATATAGGTAAGTCTGAGATGGTGTATTTTGGTAGGAGGAATAAGGAGGCCTCCTTGGAAAATAAGAGTCTAAGGAGGAATTTTTCAGGGGGTCAGCAGATGTGTTTGGTGGCGGGTCGGCTGGGAAATTTTTTTTGTGACAGCGGATAGTGAACCCGCTGACAACCCACCTCCATGCGAGTCTACCAGACGTTGAGTCTGTCATCGCTGAACAGACCCGACACCAAGCGGCGGGGCAGGCAAGTTAGATCATTAGATAGATTGTTAAGAGGCAATTAAATAGCATTTTAAGCTTATCTTTAGATTTTTAGAGTTCACCAACGGCTACCCCGCTGCTCAGGGGTCATGTCAGGTAAGGAAGTCGAGTGTTGTGTCAGCATGGGATGATTTCTTTACTTGACAGCTGAAAATGGTCTATAAAAGCTCCCATTTCATAGGTGTTCACTTTCCAAGGTTAGAAGCTATTGCTTACTGCATTTGGAAGACAGATTGAGCTTTATGCAGGTTGCAAGTGTTTGGAGCAACCTCTGTATCCAGTGTCACCTCATTGGAACAACCTCTCTCACCATCGACAGATCGCTTCTGTCATCTCAAGTTCACCTGCCATCTATTACATCAGCATCGGTGCCCTTGAAAAAATCTCACCTTGGTCCTCAGAATCCCACCACGATCAGCCCCAACACCAGCAGCACCAACAACAACACCAAACTTCTCCGCAAAGAGCTGGTGCTGCACAGGACACAGGGCATCAGCACCCAACCACATTGCTGCCTGGGACGCCAGGGATGGCCACACCATGGCCAGATTTACTTCACTTGACGCTGCACACTCTGGCTGCCACATGATGCGCCTGGTTGGCATCACCACACATCAACAACATAAAGCATCCTTACAATGCCAAAGCCATTCCTTTCACACTCATTGCCATTGCGGGGGTACCGTTATGTCTCACTACTCACTGCAACTCACTAAGCCACTTCCAAAGGTGCACACAAATCTGTCCAAGAACGCAAAGTGTTGAAAATAAAGCTAGAAACATAGAAAAATAGGAGCAGGAGTAGGCCATTCGGCCCTTCGAGCCTGCTCCGCCATGCAACATGATCATGGCTGATCCTCTATCTCAATACCATATTCCCGCTCTCTCCCCATACACCTTGGTGCCTTTCGTGTCTAGAAATCTATCTATCTCCTTCTTAAATATATTCAGTGACTTGGCCTCCACAGCCTTCTGTGGTAGAGAATTCCACAGGTTCACCACCCTCTGAGTGAAGAAATTTCTCCTCATCTCAGTCCTAAATGTCCTACCCTGTATCCTGAGACTGTGACCCCTCGTTCTAGACCCCCCAGCCAGGGGAAACATCCTCCCTGCATCCAGTCTGTCTAGCCCCGTCAGAATTTTATACATTTCAATGAGATCCCCTCTCATTTTTCTAAACTCTAGTGAATACAGGCCTAGTCGACCCAATCTCTCCTCATACGACAGTCCTGCCATCCCAGGAATCAGTCTGGTGAACCTTCGCTGCACTCCCTCTATGGCAAGTATATTCTTTCTTAGGTAAGGAGACCAAAACTGCACACAGTACTCCAGGTGTGGTCTCACCAAGGCCCTGTACAACTGTAGTAAGACATCCTTGCGCCTGTACTCAAATCCTCTTGCAATGAAGGCCAACTTACCATTTGCCTTCCTAACTGCTTGCTGCACCTGCATGTTTGCTTTCAGTGACTGATGTACAAGGATATCCAGGTCCCTTTGTACATCAGCATTTCCCAATCTATCACCATTTAAATAATACTCTACCCTTCTGTTTTTCCTACTGAAGTGGATAACTTCACATTTATCCACATTATACTGCATCTGCCATGTATTTGCCCACTCACTCAACTTGTCTAAATCGCCTTGAAGCCTCTTTGCATCCTTCTCACGACTCACAATCCCACCTAGTTTCGTGTCGTCTGCAAACTTGGAAATATTACATTTGGTTCCCTCATCCAAATCATTGATATACATTGTGAATAGCTGGGGCCCAAGCACTGATCCCTGCGGTACCCAACTAGTCACCGCCTGCCGCCCCGAAAAAGACACATTTATTCCTACTCTCTGTTTCCTGCCTGTTTACCAATTTTCAATCCATGCCAGTATATTACCCCCAATCCCATGTGCTTTAATTTTGCACACTAACCTCTTATGTGGGACTTTATCAAAGGCCTTCTAAAAATCCAAATACACCACATCCACTGGTTCTCCCTTATCTATTCTACCAGTTACATCCTCAGCACATTACAGCACATTAACAGAAACTTCACATGAACATTGGCTAAAATACCCAAGTGGTTACCCTGTTGTGTTGTTAGTTGGTATGATTGGACTAGGATGGGGGTGAGTGTAAAGGATGGCTAGTGAGATGGGGAAGTGATAATGTAGATAGAGAGGGATAGGTGGAGGTGCAAGTTATGTTGGTGTGAGTAAGGATGTGCAAGAGTAGGGTAGGGAAGGCAGAGTGATGGGGATGTGATGAGTGGCACAGCAGGATGAGGTTGAGTGTGGCTTTGCAGTAACATTTTGTGATCTACTGAGATCATTGAAAGGTTTGCGCCACTGCAGCCTGGCCCCCCTGACAAATCCCCGCTTGTGTTCTCTGTATCGCCCCACAACCCCCCACCCGTACCCACTGCCCCCCCCTCGAGATATCTGTGTTCCTCTAATTCTGCCCTCTTGAGCATCCCTGATTATAATCGCTCAACCATTGGTGGCCGTGCCTTCTGTTGCCTAGGCCCTAAGCCTAAACCTCTCCGCGTCACTACTTCTCTTTCCTTCTTTAAGACACTCCTTAAAGCCTACATCTTTGACCAAGCTTTTGGCCACCTGCCCTAATTTATCCTTATGTGGATCGGTGTCAAATTTTTTGTCTTAAAATACTCCTGTGCAGCGCCTTGGGATGTTTTACTACATTAAAGGCGCTATATAAATACAAATTGTTGTTCTCCTGTGCAATGTGCAACCAGGTGCGCCTCTGTGCAGTGCTTGTCAGTGTTTGCAGCACCTCAATGCTGTAGAACACTGACAGCACAACTGTCAAAATCAGTCCGTAAGGGTGACCCCGAACTTCTGGTCACCTGTCACTTTAATTCTCCGCTCCACTCCCACTCAGACCTCACCATCCTCGGTCTCTTACACTGTTCCAATGAAGCTCGAGGAACAGCACCTCATCTTTCGATTAGGCACTTTACAGCCTTCTGGACTCAACATAGAGTTCAACAATTTCAGATAATAACCTCTGCCCCTATTCTTTTTTTATTTTTTATTTTTTTTCTCTCTCCCACATGGCAGCTGTCTTTCATTCTGCCAGAGTCATTTACGCTTCATCTAGAGCCATCTTTTGTTTCTTAACTTATCCCATTACCATCTCCTTTTGCCTTGCACCATCTTTTAATGTCTCTTAATCTCTCCTGTCTTCCATTTAGAGCCATCTTTTGTTTCTTAACTTGTCCCATTACCATCTCCTTTTGCCTTGCACCATCTCTTAATGTCTCTTAATCTCTCCTGCCTTCCATCCTATCACAGACCTTCCCTTTTGTTCTTTCCTCCCCTCCTCCCTTTCCCTGCCCCTGCACTTGCTTAAAAACCTGTTCCATCTCCAGCTTTTTCCAGTTCTAACGAAGGGTCATCGACCTGAAACGTTGGCCCAGAAATTTGGGTCGGGGGCTTCACGTGGGTGCAAGCCCCCGACCTGCACTTACCTAGCGCGCCAGCCGTTGAGCTGTGGGCCGCGTGGGATTCCGATCCTGGGCCTCCTCCAACTGCCGGCGCGCAGTGCTTGCGTATCCCAGGGGCGCAGTTAGTTCGATGCGTCCCCTGGATCACGTGGGCCATGGAGAGCCAATGGTAGCAGGGAATGCTTCATTCATAAGTTTGACAGGAAGAGCTGTCAAACCTATAAATACTATAAGCCCCAAAACATCACTAAAACTTCAAATAAATTTTTTAAAAAACATCACATTTTTAAAATAACTATAAATTAAAAGAAATAACTATTTTAAACAATAATTTAAATTAAAAAAAAAATTAATTACATTTTCTAACAGGGCTAAAAATAAACTTATCTTTCTTTAAAGTATTTAAAAATAATAAACCTGTGGAAAAAATGTTTTAATTTTAATTAATTCACCACTTACCTTGTTAAAAGCAGGCCTTGCGCCTGCTTTTTAAAAGTGTAACAGCTGGAGACTTAACCTCCCAGAAAAACCTGCAAAAAAAACGTAAGTTCGATGCGCACGCGCTGCTTGTCCGGCGCATGCGTTCCACCTGTCAACCCATTCTTTCAGGGGAACGGAAGTGCCGGTTTCCCGCGCATACGCAGTGCATGCACGAAACCGGCACTTTCGTTGGGCCTATGGGTGAGTACCCCGTGCATACTCATGCGTTGGGACCCGAATTTCTGGGCCGTTAACTCTGTTTCTCTCTCCACAGATGCTGCCTGACCTGCTGAGTATTTCCAGCATTTTCTGTTTTTATGTCAAATTCAATTTGTGCATGGTCCCTTTAAGGAAACCAGCTGATGACGCGTCATAGAAACATAGAAGATAGGAGCAGGAGTCGGCCATTCGGCCCCTCGAGCCTGCTCCGCCATTTAATGAGATCACGGCTCATCATTCAAATTCAGTACCCTGTCCCTGCTTTCTCCCCATATCCCTTGATCCCTTTAGCCTTAAGAAATATATCTAACTCCTTCTTGAATATATTTAATGAATTGGCCTCAACTGCCTTTTGTGGTAGAGAATTCCACAGGTTCACCACTCTCTGGGTGAAGAAATTCCTCCTCATCTCTGTCCTAAATGGCTTACCACTTATCTTTAGACTGTGACCCCTGGTTCTGGACTCCCCCGCCATCGGGAACATCCTTCCTGCATCTAGTCTGTCTAATCCTGTCAGAATTTTATAAGTTTCAATGAGATCCCCTCTCATTCTTCTAAACTCCAGCGAATATAAGCCCAATCGACCCAATCTCTCCTCATACGTCATTCCTGCCATCCCAGGTATTAGACTGGTGAATCTTCGCTGCACTCCCTCCATGGCAAGAACATCCTTCCTGAGATAAGGTGAGCAAAACTGCACACAATACTCAGGGTGTGGTCTCACCAAGGCCCTGTACAACTGCAACAAGACAACCCTGCTCCTGTACTCAAATCCTCTCGCTATGAAGGCCAACATACCATTTGCCTTCTTAACCGCCTGCTGCACCTGCATGCTTACCTTCAGCGACTGGTGCACAAGGACACCCAGGTCTCGTTGCACTTCCCCTTCTCCCAATCTACTGCCATTCAGATAATAAGCTGCCTTCCTGTTTTTGCCAGTAAAGTGGATAACCTCGCATTTATCCACATTATACTGCATCTGCCATGCATCTGCCCAATCACCCAACCTGCCCGAATCGTACTGGAGCTTCTCGGCATCCTCTTCACAGCACACACACCCACCCAGCTTTGTGTCGTCTGCAAACTTGGAGATATTACATCTAGTTCCCTCGTCTAGATCATTAATATATATTCTGAATAGCTAGGGTCCTAGGACCGAACCCTGCGGTACCCCACTAGTCACTGCCTGCCACTCGGTAAAAGACGCGTTTATTCCAACACTTTGCTTCCTGTCTGCCAACCAGTTCTCTATCCAAGTCAGTACCTTACCCCCAATCCCATGTGCTTTAACTTTACACGCTGATCTCTTATGCGGGACCTTATCGAAAGCCTTCTGAAAGTCCAAATATACCACATCCACTGGTTCTCCCTTATCTATTCTACCAGTTACATCCTCAAAAAATTCCAGTAGATTAGTCAAGCACGATTTACCTTTTGTAAATCCATGTTGACTTTGTCCGATCCTGTCACTGTTTTCCAAGCGCTCTGCTATTACATTTTTTATACTGGACTCTGGCATTTTCCCCACTACCAATGTCAGGCTTACCGGTCTATAATTCCCCATTTTCTCTCTACCACCTTTTTTGAATAGTGGGGTTACATTAGCTAGCCTCCAATCCATGGGAACTGTTCCAGAGTCTGTAGAAATTTGGAAGATGATGAGCAATGCATCTACTATTTCTAGGACCACTTCCTTAAGTACCCTAGGATGTAGATTATCAGGCCCTGGGGATTTATCGGCCTTCAATCCCGTCAATTTCCCTAACACCATTTCCCTACAAATACTGATTCATTCAGTTCCTCCCTCTCATTAGACCCTATGTTCCCCGACATCTCTGGGAGGTTATTTGTGTCCTCCTTTGTGAAGACAGAAACAAAGTATGCATTTAATTGGTCAGCCATTTCTTTGTTCCCCATTATAAATTCCCCTGATTCTGACTGCAAGGGACCTACGCTTGACTTCACCAATCTTTTTCTCTTCACATATCTATAGGCCCGCTTCCTTCCATTGGCCGGGAAACACGCTGGGCGGGCTTAACAAGCCCAATCAGCGTAAAATTAATTTCACAGAGCGGGCTGGAGCCAGCAGTGGGGCTGCACCCCGTCACCGACCTTGGTCGCACCGGACCCGCCTCGGTGGGCAAAATCACGACCTAAATGAGTTAGAGGAGCAAAGTACAGATTCACAAATCATTAAAAGTAACAAAGCCATAAAAATGCAAACAAAGCACTGGAGTTCATGTCTATAGGAATAGAATTCAAAGGCAGAGAAGTTATGTTAAATTTATATAGATCCTTAGTTAGACCACACTTAAAGTACTGTGCACAGTTCTGGTTCCCATATTAGAAAAATGGATATAGAAGCACTGGAGAAAGTGCAAAAAAGATTAACAAGGATGACAACAGAACTGAAAGGATACAACCAGCAGGAATGATTGAACAGGCTGGGGCTCTTTTCTCTGGAAAAGACATGACTAGGAGATGACCTGCTAGAGGTCTTTCAAATTATGAAGGCGGTCGAGAGGGTAGATGTAGAGAAGATGTTTTTACTTGTGAGGGAGTCCAAATCTCGGGCCATAAATTTACAATAGTCACTGATAAATCCAATTAGGAAATCAGGAGAAACCTCTTTGTTCATAGGTTGGTGAGAATGTGAAACTTGTTACCACATGGAGTGATTGAGGATAATAGCATAGATATATTTAAGGGGAAGCTAGTTAAGTACACGAGGGACAAAAGGAATAGAAGGATATGTTGTTAGGGTGCGATGAAGTAAACCGAGAGGAGGCTGGTGTGGAGCATAGCAACAACAACTTATATTTATATAGTGCCTTTAACGTAATAAAATGTCCCAAGACCCTTCATAGGAGCGTTATCAGAAACAAAATTGACACCGAGCTACATAAGGAGAAGTTAGGGCAGATGACCAAAAGCTTAGCCGAAGAGGCAGGTTTTAAGGAGTGTCTTAAAGGAGGAAAGATAAGCGGAGAGGCGGAGAGGTTTAGGGAGGGAATTTCAGAGCTTAGGACCTAGGCAGCTGATGGCACAACCGCCAGTGGTGGAGCAATTAAAATCGGGGATGTTCACAAGGCCAGAATAGGCAGAGCGCAGAGGTCTGGGGGGATTATAGGGCTGGAGGAGATTACAGAGATAAGGAGGTGTGAGGCCATGGAGGGATTTGAAATTAAGAAAAAGAATTTTAAAATCAAGGCGTTACTTAACTGGGAGCCAGTTGAGGTCAGCAAGCACAGGGGAAATGGGTGAGTGGGACTTGGTGCGAGTTAGGACACGGGTGACAGAGTTTTGGATGACCTCAAAGTTTGTGGGGAATAGAACTAGAGAGGCCACCAGGAGTGCTGTAATAGTCAAGTCTAGAGGTGATAAAGGCATGGATGAGGATTTTGGCAGCAGATAAGTTGAGGTAAGGGCAGAGATGGGCGATATTACAAAGGTGGAAATGGACAGTTTTAGTGACAGAACGGATATGAGGTAGAAAGCCCAATTTGTGATCAAATATGACACCAAGGTTGTGAACAGACTTGGTCAGCCTTAGACAGTTGCTGGGAAGAGAGATCAAATCAGTGGAAAGGAAGCAAAGTTTGTGGCATGAACTGAAGACAATGGCTTTGGTCTTCCCGATATTTAATTGGAGGAAATTTCTACTTATCCAGTGCTGGATGTCGAATAAGCAGTCTGATAGTATAGAGATGGTGGAGAGTTCGAGAGAGGCGGTGGAGAGTTAGAGCTGGGTATCATCAGCATACATGTGAAAACTCATGTTGTGTCGCCAGATGATGTCACCGATGGGCAGCATGTAGATGAGAAATAGGAGGGGGCCAAGGATAGATCCTTGGGGGACACCAGAGTTGATGGTACGGGATCAGGAAGAGAAGGCATTGCAGTTGATTCTATGGTTGCGGCTGGAAAGATAGATATGAAACTAGGCGAGTGCAGTCCCATCCAGCTGGACAACGGTGGAGAGGCAAATTTTGTGGCCAACTGTGTCAAAGGCTGCAGAGATAGTTTTCTTTTGTCGCAATCAATTAGGATGTCATTTGTGACCTTGGTAAGAGCCATTTCGGCATTGTGGCGGGGACAGAAGCTTGATTGGAGAGATTCAAACAAGGAGTTCTAGGAAAGATGGGCATGGATTTGGGAGGCGACAACACGTTCAAGAACATTGGAAAGGAAAGGAGGGTTGGAGATGGGGTGATAATTTGCAAGGACAGAGGTTTTTTTAAGAAGGGTGATGATGGTAGATTTGAAGGGGGGGCAATACTTGAGGTGAGAGAACCGTTAACAATATCCGCTAACATGGGAGCCAGGAAGGGAAGTTGGGTGTTCAGCAATTTAGTAGGAATAGGGTCGAGGGAGCAGGCGGCTGGTCTCACTGACAAGATGAGCTTTGGAAGGGCAAGAGGGGAGATAGGAGACAAATTAGGGCAATATGCAAATTTAGGGTTAGGGCAGGGGGAAAACTGAGGAAGTAAGGTCTGGTGAGCCAGGGGAAGGGAGGGAAGTAGCAGAGGTAGTTGAATGGATGTTATCGATCTTTTTAACAAGGAAGTCCATGAGCTCCTCAGATTTATTGTTGGAGGTGAGGGAGGAGAAGGCAGGGGAGGGTGGTTTGAGAAGATGGTTAGTGGCGGAAAAGAGAAGCCTGGTGTTATTTTTGCTGTCCTGGATGATCTTAGAATAGTGGGCAGTTTTAGTGATGAAGAGCAGTGCTTTATATGATCTAGCCAAATCTGGTGATGGATGATTAGACCAGTTGTCCGCCAAAGACATTCAAAGTCTGCATCCCTTGGATTTAAGGGAGCGGAGATGAGGGGTATACCAAAGGGAATGACTAGGGTGAGCGAGTGTAATGGTTTTAGTGGGGACAACGGAATCAAAGATGGTGGAGAGGGTGTAATTTAGTAAGTCAGTAGCTGCAGAAATATAATGAAGAATTGTAGGCCAAAGGCTAGATAGCTGGGAGTTAGAAAGTGCAGTGGGAAGAGACTTGAGGGAGGGTTTTTTTCCAGGGGCGGATACAAAAAGAAGTGGGTTAAGGAGGGGGAAGGGGAATATGGGTAGAGAATGATATAAGGAAATGGTCGAAGATTGCCTTATCAGTAATGGTTATGGAGGGGATAGCGAGGCCACATGAAATGATAAGATCGAGGGAGTGGCTGTGTATATGGTGGGGGAGTTTACATGAAGGGAGAGATTAAGGGAGGAAAGGAGGGCAGTAAACTCAGAGGAGAGGGAGCAAGAAGAGTTGAGGTGGAGGTTGAAATCACCGAGGATGAGAAGTCGCTCGGTACAAAGGCAATGGGAGGAAAGCAGAGAAGATATCTCATTGAGAAAATTGGTGTGGTATTTGGGTGGGCGGAACAGAATGAGTATTTTAAAAGAGAGACGTGAGGGGTGGAACAAGTAGAAGTTGCAGAAGGAGTAGAGATACAGTAGGGAGACAGGCCAAAGTGTGATTTAGATATAAGGGCTACAGCACCACCACGGCAGTTTGGCCGTGGAATATGGTGGGAAGTGTAGCCAGGTGGGGAAGAGCTGCATTAAGGGGAAAGGTGTCATCATCCCTCAACCATGTCTCCGTCAACGCCATGATGTCAATTTGATTGTCCACAATAAGGTCATGGATGGCAAGTCCCTTATTTACAAATGAACGTATATTTTGAAGGGATACGTAATTTACTGAGGGAATCCAGAGGGGCAGAGTAGGGAGGGACAGGGAGGAGGTTGGCGAGATTAGCCCATAGCAGGCACTTAGGGCAGGGAGAGAATAAGAGAGGGCAACTTGGGCTGCTGCTCGCTAGCAGGCAGCGATGAGTGCCTCTGTGGGCCTTTCGAAGGATGCCAAGAGAGGCACAGAGGGAAGCTGTGGAATTATTTAGGAGGGAGTCAAGCCTTGAGCGGTGGCAGGAGAATAGGAAGGATGATGAGTAATGGAGAATAGGGGTTAGTGAGGGTAGAGTACTTGAAGGTGGAGAAAGAGGAGTCATGAAGGCCGGGGGAGGGTAAAGAAAGAGGAAAAAGGGGAGAGATAGAAGTAATGGAACTCGGATCCGGGGTGGCAGCCGAAACGCGCACGCGGATAGACACGGGGATTAAGTTACAAAAGCGTGATTAAATGCTAACTTATAAAGCATGACTTGAATTAGTCTGAAAAAGTTGATGTAGTCAAGACTCATAGATGTCAGGAGCCGAGACAATGATTTAAAGTATTTCTTGAGGTTGAGTAGAAGCAGAATAATGTCAGTTGTCAATGGCGGTTGGTTAAAAGATGCATAAACATCGACATAAACCTGTTGGTCCGAATGGCCTGTTTCTGTGCAGTAAATTCTATGTAATCTGAATTAAATTAATGACATGTGGAAGAAGGTTTTCTAATTTACTATCCACCACACATCTTTATTCTAATTGTATTGTTGTGTTAAACAGAAATATCACCACATAATTAGTTGCCTCTCTGATCCTTCCCAGTTTTTTATACATCAAAGTCAGTACTATTTCTAGCATTCTCTGGCTGTATCTCTCTCTTGCATAGTGCTTGCAAGAATAACTATGATAAAAGCTTCTGCAAATACATTCTGAAGTCTAGGATCTAATTGGTTCTTCAGGGTTTTCAAAAAGTCTGTTGGAAAATTATCTGTTCTGTGGAGATTTTCCCAGTCTTTCTAACTACTACATCTAATATTTCTTTTAGCTGCCCATAAATATTCATTTTTTTGTTCAGTTCCAGAAATAAATGTAAAACCTTCAAAAGACAGGCCACCTTTTTCTTTGAAGCCTTATTAATTATATAGAATTAGGGAGTGGGTTTCAAATTGTATATAAATTTCAGGTCTCACTGATGTTTCTCCAGAGGTTTTTTTTACTGTTAGAATTAGGGCATATACCTCGTGCTCTATTTTGTCTAGCGAATTCAGTAACTAAATGCAGTCCCCATCACTTAAAACATCCACGTTTAAAATTGGCAGTTGTAGGATTCGCAAAAACCCAGGAAAATACAGTCTACATTGTAAAACCCCTGAAATGGCCACATTTTATGAACACAAGATGGAGTTGGCAGATCACATGACTCATTTCAGAAGGACATACCACTGCAGTATCTTAAAGAAACCTGAGTCACCACCGATTAGAAGATTCCAGAACTGACTGCAATTGATATGGTAAAATGGTTACAGTAGTAACGAAGTCAAAACAAAAGTATTTACACCTCAAGGTGTGTTAATTGCTAGCAAAACGCACACCCATCTCTGAAATCGCAGAGCACAGATAAAACCTATTATCTGTACCAAACTCAGAGGGACACAGGACAGATCCCATTAGTTTCATTTACAAGACATTAAAATAAAGTACCCGCTTTTGTCAAAGCAGCCTGCCCATTACTTTAACAAAAGAAAACCCCTGATTTGGCGCCAAGATAAGGGCAAGAAAACAGTATAACTGTTGGGGGAAAAGAGACAAAAACACAGTTTCATACAGGAGCACGGAGGGCCTACAAGTTCGAGTAGGAGAGCAGGTTCAGGAGCCGGTCCCATAAGGAAGATTGGAGATCCCGGACGATACAGGAGCACCAAGGTCAAGGACAGTTTTAAAACCCTGGTGAGGTTCGAGGAGCACGGAGGGCCTACAAGTTCGAGCAGGAGAGCAGGTTCAGGAGCCGGTCCCATAAGGAAGATTGGAGATCCCGGGTGATACAGGAGCACCAAGGTCAAGGACAGTTTTAAAAACCCTGGTGAGCATAGAGGCCCAACTCCACCTAGCTGATCTAGTTGAGGTATACTGTAGAGACGGGAGGGTTTTTAATATTAAGGGCTTTGTAATTCGGGAGTGTTATTCATCCTTCGTTGTGCCGTGCGCTTTCTCCACCCCCGTTTTATTATATCGCTGATCTAGAATTGATGTATTATGATAGTCAAAGTAACTCTTGTGTGTTAAATTTTAGTTCCCATTGAGAGGCGTGTTCATGATTTTTGTCTGCATTGTTTCTTCATTCTCTATCTTTTATTCTCCTTAAAAATAAAGATACCTTTGATTTAAAACTTACCTTGTCTCACCTGATCCATTTGTCTTCCGAGTCACAAGTTGGGCCAACACATCAAGGTGGTCTGGCAATAAGCCCAGTGTCTGGAACCGGTGAGGGGGGAACGCTTCGGAACCGCTCACGAGCAGTGTGAAATCAAAAACCGATCTCGCACACCACAAGCTCGTTAAAACGACCCCTTACAGAATGGCGACCCAGATGGGACACTGGCTACAGAACCCTTGTGTGGTGGACAAAGACTCGGGTGAGACAGATGTTACGGAGGATAGGTTATCCTCCTACGTGTGTGGCAAAGTAAATGTAGCAAAAAAATGGGTATATGACCTGTTAGGAGCCGAGCGTCCCCTAAAGGCAGCCGCCCAGTGGACGGCTAGTAAAGAGCACCGCAAGGGCATTGAAAAAGCGCTGTGGCTTATGTGCTATAAAAAGCAGGTTCTGGTACTGGACCACGCGGTGGCCAGTAAGGAAACCAGAATTAAGCATTTGTCCCGGGAGCTGCAGGAAAAGGTTGCAGCGGAAGGGAAGGTGCTAGTGGCTCTGGAGGCCATAAGCCAAGAGAGGGCAGCGATGGTCCGGGACCATCAGGGGAAGGTAGAAAGGCTGGAGGGCAAGATAGCTGAGCTGGAGGGGAGCGCTAGGTTCAGGGTAGAACACGTAGAGTATCAGGCAAGAGAATCCAGGGAGAAAGAGAGGAGATTAAAAACAGAGATTAGCCGCCTTACAGGGGAACTGAAGGCACAGGAGGAAAAGTTAGGCGAAGTAAAAGCAGCCTATAAGCTGGCCTGCGCTCAAGGGTTTGAGGAGGCAGACCACGGCCCCTGTAGGCAGGAAATAGAAAGCCTGAATCTGGCATTGGCCAGGGCAAAGGGGATGATATGCCTCATTAGCCCCAAGGTCGGCCAGGCTGAGTTCAACGATAACCCAAGCAGGGAAGTCCCGCAGGCAGCCCCCGGAACAAAACGGGTTAGGGAATCCGAGATTTCACAGCCACCACCCCTAGCCCCTAGTTTTCCAGAGGTCTGGGATCAGGAGTGGGTGGAGGATGAAGAATCCAAGGTAGACCAGGGTAGCCCGAGAGAGAATCAGGGACCGGGACCGGTGTACCCCGTGACACAACGGAGGTACGGACCACCCGGCGACGACGGGGAACCTGGGGACCTCCAGAACCAATTCCTGGTGCCACACGGTGAGCAACAATTGCGCTCCATGGTTAGCTACATCCCCAAGCTCACCATGAAGGGGGACCCTTCTCTTCACTTTAGGGAGATAGAGCAGGCGGCCTGTGTTAACGACTGCGACGAGGCAGAGAAGGCCAAGATGATGTTGTTCTCCCTGGGTAGCAATCTCCTCCAGACGCTACCCGATGGGTGTAAGAGGGGTCAGGAAAATTATGGCAGGCTGAAGGATGAGATCCTGGAGGCCATGGGGATGAACGAGGGGAGTCCGTTCACCCGGGTGGAGAAAACAGTCCAGCTCCCCGGAGAATTCCCGCAGGCGTTCGCGGAAAGGCTGTGGCCAGTCTACCAGGGTGCGTGCCCGGGAATGCCGGCACGAGCGAACCTGGATGGGGACCAGTTAGTCCACTGGCTCAGGTGCCTGATGAATAACTCCCTGCCCCGCGTTCGAACGCAGGCAATGGCCTGGTTCGACCCCCAAAACCCTCTGACCACGGAGGCGACGGTGATCCGCCAACTCACCGTCACCTTTAGAAACGGGAGGGATAGTGAGACACCCCAGCAAAATGGGAAGGTTTGTGAGGTCAGGCCTGGTGACCAGCCCCGTAAAGAGTGGCGCCAGGAAGGGAGCCGTCCCAACCAAAGCCGACAAACGTGCTACGGCTGCGGGAAGGAGGGGCATTGGCGCAGGGACTGTAAGAATCCCTGGAAGGACACAAGGGAAAAGGTCCCCACAGCCCCAGCCCAAGCCCCGGCCGCACCCCCGACCTCTGCCCCAGAGAGAGAGACGGAGCCAACTGTCCCTCCAGAGCTGCTGGATGTGCTGCTGGCTTCAGTGAGGTCATTGGTCCTCACTAAGGGAAAGATAGCAGCCACCACCGGTCCAGCGGTTCCCCCAACCCCTTCCCAAAGTGGCCCACAATGACTGGAGCCTGCGCAGCCCGTCTATCTATGTGCGCTCCAGTATGACGGATGGAAGAGACCGCTCGTGCAGATGGAGGTAGAGAAGGAAACGGGGACTTATCTGTTGGATACGGGAGCTTCATGCACCGTGATCCATACGGAGAATCCCACCACCTCACCTCTGTCTAACGGGGTTCCATACGTCCTATCGGGGTTCACAGGGGCGGAGCAGACGGGTGCGTTCTCCAGGCCGCTCTCGATCCGCCTGGGCACACTCCAGACAAAGTGGACATGTGTCCTGGCGAGATGGGAAGCGGAGGGAGGGAAGGGGATCCTAGGGGCCGACTTCATCATGGGCCATGGGATCCTCGTGGACCTCAGGAACCATTGCCTTTGGGGGGCCAACACCGGAAAGGAAAGTGGAGTGGTAGTAATCCCGGGAAAGGATGGGAAGGGAACCCTGTGTACCATGAAGCCGAAAGGGAGTTACGACCTCGGTGAAATGATGGAGGGTATCCCAGAAGTATTTAGAGCCGAGGTGCAGGCTCAGTTAGGTGCATTCGCCACGCACAAACACGACTGTGGGAGGGTTGCTGGCTTTGAGGTTAGGGTAGATGGGGATCCCATGGCCTGGCCCCAAAAGCAGTACAACTTCCCAAAGGAAGCAGAGGCTGATATGGAGGTGGCCATATCAGCGCTGGTACAGCAGGGGGTGCTGAGACCTATAGCCACCCATGTGAACTCTCCGCTTTGGCCGGTTAAGAAACCGGACAATTCCTGGAGAGCCACGGTGGACTATCGGGTGTTGAACAGCAACATCCCCGCATGTGCCCCCACAGTGGCAGCAGTGGCCGACCACATTGGGAGTACCCCCGCATCCGTGACCACGTTCACGGTGCTGGATATTTCCAATGGGTTCTGGTCGATCCTTGTGCGGAGGGAGGACCAGTATAAATTTGCCTTTACTTTCAGAGGGCAACAGTATACCTGGAATTGCTTGCCACAAGGCTTCCACAATAGACCCAGCATTTTCCACCAATGCATGGCGGACAGCCTGAAGGAGTTCAGTCAGCCCCTTCAGTTAGTACAGTACGTGGATGACCTGCTCCTGTTTACCGACACGGTCGGGGAGCACGGCCTACTGCTGGCTGAACTGTTGGAACTACTGACCAGAAGGGGGTTCAAAGTCAACCCAAAGAAAGCGCAGATCGGTCAAAAGGAAGTCAAGTTCCTGGGGCTGACCATCCGCGCCGGAGAAAGGGCCATCGATAGGGCTAGGAGGGAGGCGGTACAGGAGTTACCGGTCCCCGTCACCATAAAGGGTGTGAGGTCGTTTCTAGGGCTAACCGGGTACTGCCGAGACTTCATGGAGGACTATGCAGCCATGGCAGCCCCACTACTCCGACTCCTGCACAAGGGAGTGGAGTGGTCGTGGGATAAAGAATGCCAGGCCGCATTCAAGCTCCTAAAAAGGAAGCTGCAGACCGCACCGGTCCTGGGAGCGATAGATGGGGGAAGGGAGTTCTTCCTGGAGGTGGCGGCCAGCGGGGACAGTCTGAGTGCTGTGTTGCTCCAGGAGCGACATGGCAAGCTGAGACCCGTGGTTTACTCCTCCAGGGTGCTCACCGACGTGGAGAGGAGCTACTCGGTCTGCGAGCGGCACCTCTTGGCCACACACTGGGCTGTGAAAAGATCCGCCATCTTCACAGGCACCTCCCCCATCACCCTCCTCACACACCACACGCCCACCAAGATGCTTTTGGATGGGAGGATTAAGGATGGGACAGTAAGCAGTGCCCGCATTGCACACTGGACCCTACTCCTCTCACAAATGGATCTGCGGGTACGAGGCCTGTGCGAGTCCAGATTAGCCGCCAACCTGGCTTACCCTGGGACAGCCCATCAATGTTCCATTGAAGGGGTATGGGAGGTCGACGTTGGTCTCCGGGCTGGGATACATCCCACCGGCCGTGAGATTTACGTGGATGGTTCCAGCACAGTATCCGCTGGAAAGCGGCTCACGGGGTTCGGAGTGTATGACCTAACGGCTGACATTGCGTTGGCGATTAAACTCCCCAGTACCATGAGCACCCAGCAGGCAGAACTGTCTGCTGTGGCGTATGTGGTTACCCATCCCGAAGTTTTCCCTACCCCGTACACGATTTGCTCAGACAGCATGTTTACATGCAATTCGTGTACCGAATACCTGGCCATCTGGTCCCGTCGTGGATTCACTTCCGCGGATGGGAGACCCTTGGTGGTAAAGCCCCTGCTGGAGAAGATCCTGGCAGCCGTGGGGGAGAAGGGTGAGGTCTTCATCCACAAGGTGAAGGCTCACTCCTCCACAGAACCTCGCGGTCAGGGGAACCAGTGAGCTGACGCACTGGCGAGAGAGGGTGCCCAGACCGGCATTTTCTGGGACCCCTACGGGTCCGGACCAGTGGCAGCTGTAAAAGGCAGGGATGGGATCCAGAAGAGTGTAGGGGTAGCGCTAGCCCCGGACCTAAAATCGGTCCAATCTCAGGACCCTGCCCTGAGAGGGGTATTTAACGCGGTTAGCGAGGGGAAGAAAATGGAAGGCCCGTATGGTGCAGCATCCCTGTCCATAAGAGAGGGGATGCTGTTTAAAGAAGAGCAGTGGGTGGTGCCTCAGCAGCACCGGAGGGAATTCCTTCAACTGGCCCATGAGGGACCAGGAGCGGGGCACCCCAGGCCTGAGGTCACCTGGCAGTGGGTGGAACAAGCAGGATGGTGGCCAGGACTCCGGGAGGACGCCCAGGAGTTTTGCGCGAACTGTCTTGTGTGCGCGGCAAATAACCCCGATCCTCACAGGAGGAAGGTGCCGATGGGACACGTTAGGAGGGTAGAGGGACCATGGCAGTCAATCCAAATTTACTATATCGGACCCTTACCCGCCACCCAGGGAGGCTATAAGTACTGTCTCGTTCTGGTGGACGTGTTCTCTAAATGGGTTGAAGCCTTCCCCTGCCGAACAGCCACAGCGTTAGGGACTGCGAGAATCTTGGTGCGGGAGGTGTTCTCGAGATGGGGACTGCCCCAGTTCGTGGAATGCGATCAGGGAAGCCAGTTTACCAGCCAAGTAATGCAGAACACCCTGATGCTGCTGGGCATTCAGGGGAAATGGCACGTAGCCTACAATCCACAGTCATCGGGGATTGTGGAGCGGATGAACCGCACCTTAAAAGAAAAAATGAGGAAAGAGATAATGGGTTCGCCCCAAAGGTGGGCAGAAGTCCTGCCTCTTGTCCTCATGGGGATCCACTCCAGCCAGTCGAAGAGTACGGGGTACTCTCCGCATGAGCTCATGACCGGGAGGGTCATGAGAACCCCCACCCATGTCCTGGCCCCAGTCCTAACAGAGGGGCAGCTAAGGGAGGTGAATCGGGACAAATTCGCCTGCACACTCCTTGAACGCCTCCAAAGGATCTATGAGGGGGCCGCAGGTAACCTGGGGAGGCAGCACCAAGGAAATAGGATGCTGCTCGAGCCCAGTAAAACCCATCGCTGGGAGGTAGGAGATCTAGTGATGGTAAGGAACTTCGCCCGTGTGGGGAGTTTTGAGCCACTTTACATGGGTCCCTACAGCATCGTAGATCAGGCCAGCCCTATGGTGTATGCTGTGAAACTGCCCCGGCGCACAAAATGGTTTCACATCAATCAATACAAGCTGTTTAAGCCGGAGGCAGGGAAGCAGGCAGCGGGGGCTGAAAAAGGCAGCAAAGAATTAAAAACTGCAGGGGAGCTGCAGCCGCTGGTCACACAGGCTGGACGAGCAGCCTGCGTGAGGGGAGGAGTTGTCCCGTCCACACGGGAGACTCCCCCATTGTTCTGGGACCCAGAAGGGGAGGAGCCGGAGGTCCTAGGTCCTGTCCCTGGTCACCCAGAAGGGGAGGAGCCGGAGGTCCTAGGTCCTGTCCCTGGTCACAAGGAAGCCGAGTCGGAGGGCGAAGGTCCCGCCCCCGACTGCGGTGAAGGGGAGGAGCCGGAGGTCTTAGATCTTGCCCCTGAGTGCAGCATTAGAGAGGTGGCGTCTGGGGGCGGAGACTCTCAACCTGGAGTCCCAGGTAGCGGGGAGGTGCCTGCCGCTGACCCAGAGCCTAGGGAGGCGGAGCCTGCGGGAGGAAGCCCTCAGCCGGCAGTCGTGGGGAAGCCACGGACTGCAGCCAGGGTCAAAACTCCAGCCAAGGGTCCGACCTACGAGGAAGCCTCATATGTGGTGACCCTTAGACGGTCAAATAGAAAACTGCAACCGAAGAAGGTTTGGTCGCCGGTTTTCACAAGAGGGACCCCCCGGAAGAAAGCTGCGAGAAGTTTAAACGGTCCACAGCCAGCAGCCACGGGCTGCCAGGGACCAGCAGCTGAGACCGATGTGGGAACGCAGCAGGGGGAGGCCTGCGACGGTCCCAGCAGATTATAAGCTGGCCGCCCGGAGACGGGCGGCAGATGTATATATTTATATAGTTTTGGGTAATAAGGTTTAGTTTATTGTAATTTTAGAAAATAAGTAATGTGGTCTTCTGGAAGTATGGTAGCACTTTGGAGCGGTAGAATGTGGCAAGTTTTAAGTGAGCTAGGGTCCCGGGGCCCACTCACCCCGCACCCAAGCCGAGGAGCCCAGGGAGCCCGGCTCGAAACCCTTTTTTATCTCTCCGCCAGATCATAACAAGATGATGCCAGTCGGAGGCATCATCCTCGCGGCCCTGGTGGGCCTCAACGTCGCCTGGAGAGGAGAAACGGAGGATCACCATATCTTTGGATGCTCCGGGGAAACTGCGCCTCTGGCTCACGACGGGCAGGGCCTGTGCGAAGCAGAGGAAGTTGCTGGGTACACCCACGAGGGCAACTGGCCCGGATGGTTGGGCTCGAATGCCACGAAATATTCAAGCGAAACTGGCTTCACATACGGGGAGGTCTCTTTGTCGTGTCCTCGGATCAAGATCCAGGCCACACGGATCAGTGTGACTGTGGGGAAACGTATGTGCCTAACCTGCAGGGGGTACGTCCCCCTGGATAGGTGGTGGTGGCTCAGGAAACTGAGCAGGGACATGGGGAACCCCAGAGGAAAGTGGGAAAGGTTAGGGAACAACACTCACTGGGCTATCACAGGGACCCAGGGAGGGTTGACAGTGTGCTGGGATAAATGGTGGGAACCCGATCAGGGGATTTATGTGTGTATGTGGGGTTCAGAGAAAGTCTGCCCCACAGGTGTTTCCATCATTTTCCACAGCCAGTGGCAAGATAACGGGAGGGGGATGGACTGGGAATCGCGCTTGGACGCATGCGCGGTCCCCTACTCCCCAATTGCGGTTAATGCCACTGAGCTAGTGACCCGCCCCCGACAGCCCCTGCCCACGACCCAGACACCACGGACGATAGCAGAGGGATGCCCCACCACCACCAAGGGACCAGGGAACGGGTTAGTATTAGTTCCCACTGACCAAATGGCCTATCAGGGGGTCCATTGCGCGGTGGCCTCGGTCATCCTCAACCTGACCGAGGTGCACCTGCCGGAATGGTGCCCCGTAGAGACGGCAAGGCTGTATCAGGCCCTGCTGAAAGAGACCCTGCAGAAGTTTTTTGAATTTGACTTCGCGGGGGTCAATAGAACCGAACTCTATACCGAGGGCCACAAGGAATGGGAGCAATTGGGGAGACAAAGAAGGGGCGCCATGAACGACTGGTTCACAGGGTTTAACACTGGGTCGTCCATCATAAATAGTATGGACGACATCGAATTGCAACGGCAGGTTAACGGGTTAAAGACCCAGTTGAGGGGGATCCTCACGGACGAAAATCGGGTGGTGGGTTCGGAGCTCCATGAGGACCAGGCTATGACTCTCCATTTAAAAGAAATCATAGCAGAGCTGGAGAAGCAGGCTCGGATGGTCAACGCTCTCATTAGGGAGGACAGGAACGCCTCAGATCAGGCTGCCCAGAATGAGGTGTGCGTACTATACGGAGCATGGTTGCTGGGCGAGGGCCGCAGCAATCTGGAGGACTTAAAACAGGGTTTGGTCCCCTCCTGGATCAGTAACAAACACCTCGCAGCCCTCCACCCCTTTGGGAACGCGTTGAGTCCGTGCCAGCTCCGGCTCGCTTCTGAGGCCTACCCAGTCCCGGTGGACTGTGGCCGCTCCAACCACACCATCATGGGGGTTGTCGTGCGGATCCCAGTAATGAGTAGAGCGGCCCGACCTGCGCCGGTGTATAGGGTGGTGAACATTGGAGTCATTCGGGGGGGAGCACACGTCCGTTTCGCAGAGGTCCCACCCTACGTCATTAAGTGGGAGCATGCTATGACGGGGACTGACCTCTCGGGGTGCCATAGCCGGGGAGCACACATAATCCTATGTCCCCAGCACTTGAATGCCTTTTCAACACCACAGTGCGGGTTCAGTTCTGCTGATGCTAAGCCTATCAATTGCACCATGGAAGCCATGGCACAGGGCCATGTTCCCCCACAGGTGGCATACATAGGAGGTGGGACATATTGTGTCGCCACCGCAGCGTCTCACTACCGGCACGGACAGCACGGCTGGTGCGCGGTCAGTGAAAGCAGCTTCTGTTTCAAACCCGAGGCAGTAGTTCAAGTGGCACAGCTGCGGATTATCCCGATCCCTGAACCATCCACTGTTCACCTCACTGTCAAGGAGAACTTCATCGATCTCCAGAAGTACGTGGCCCACTTTGGTTTCACAATTCCCCCTCTCCCAGAACATTTAACCGAACTGCTGAAAGCAGTTACTGTCTCTCAGAAGCACTTCTATACTTTAGAGCAGAATACCACCGACATAGGGGCAAAAATCCAAGACATAGTGGTTCCACCATGGTGGGACCTTTTTTGATAATATAGAGATCCCATCATGGGTCAGACTGGCTTCCCACATCTTAGTGGTGTGCCAGGTAGGGATCGTACTGTACCTGGTCTGTGTCCAGTGTAGGAGGAAGGGACAAGACAGGGAGTTCCCTAGTCAGCGGAATTGGCGGGGCCACTATGTCAGCATAAATGGGGACTCGCCCGTGTAGCTAAATGTTTTAATTCCATCTGTTTTTGGTGTATTATAACAAAGATTGTGTTGCGTCGGGTTATGACTCTAAGGTGAGTCTGTACATAGCATAAATGTTTCTCCGGTAGGGGATATCTACTCAACTCCGTTTTCGGGATGAGGAAAGTGCGTGTGCGAGGTACACTCCATAGTCAGGTAAACTACGGGGAAGGTCAGTTGGGGGGGGGGGAGCGGATTTATGCTCACCCTAAAACATTCATGATACGAAAGACGATTTGAGATGTCCATTGTATCACAGGGCGGACTGTAGGATTCGCAAAAATCCAGGAAAATACAGTCTACATTGTAAAACCCCTGAAATGGCCACATTTTATGAACACAAGATGGAGTTGGCAGATCACATGACTCATTTCAGAAGGACATACCACGGCAGTATCTTAAAGAAACCTGAGTCACCACCGATTAGAAGATTCCAGAACTGACTGCAATTGATATGATAAAATGGTTACAGTAGTAACGAAGTCAAAACAAAAGTATTTACGCCTCAAGGTGCGTTAATTGCTAGCAAAACGCACACCCATCTCTGAAATCGCAGAGCACAGATAAAACCTATTATCTGTACCAAACTCAGAGGGACACAGGACAGATCCCATTAGTTTCATTTACAAGACATTAAAATAAAGTACCCGCTTTTGTCAAAGCAGCCTGCCCATTACTTTAACAAAAGAAAACCCCTGATTTGGCGCCAAGATAAGGGCAAGAAAACAGTATAACTGTTGGGGGAAAAGAGACAAAAACACAGTTTCATACAGGAGCATGGAGGGCCTACAAGTTCGAGCAGGAGAGCAGGTTCAGGAGCCGGTCCCATAAGGAAGATTGGAGATCCCGGACGATACAGGAGCACCAAGGTCAAGGACAGTTTTAAAAACCCTGGTGAGCATAGAGGCCCAACTCCACCTAGCTGATCTAGTTGAGGTATACTGTAGAGACGGGAGGGTTTTTAATATTAAGGGCTTTGTAATTCGGGAGTGTTATTCATCCTTCGTTGTGCCGTGCGCTTTCTCCACCCCCGTTTTATTATATCGCTGATCTAGAATTGATGTATTATGATAGTCAAAGTAACTCTTGTGTGTTAAATTTTAGTTCCCATTGAGAGGCGTGTTCATGATTTTTGTCTGCATTGTTTCTTCATTCTCTACGTTTTATTCTCCTTAAAAATAAAGATACCTTTGATTTAAAACTTACCTTGTCTCACCTGATCCATTTGTCTTCCGAGTCACAAGTTGGGCCAACACATCAAGGTGGTCTGGCAATAAGCCCAGTGTCTAGAACCGGTGAGGGGGGAGCGCTTTGGAACCGCTCACGAGCAGTGTGAAATCAAAAACCGATCTCGCACACCACAAGCTTGTTAAAACGACCCCTTACACAATTGCTTTTATCGGTCAAAAAACAAAAACCATTAACCACATATATTAACATCAATTTCAAAGTTGCCAGTCATAGTGTCTTAAGGGCTTGGTTTATTTTGTCCAGAAACAGCTGTGGTCACTCGTCGGATTGCTCCTCTTTTACGTGCACTGAAAGCAAGAACAATCATCATAAGTAAATACAGTACAGTAGAACTTCTTTAAGGTCCAATTTCCTTTTCTGTACCTGAACCTTTATAAGTGCTATGGGGTTACAGTTTGTGGTAAACATGGACTTCAGGAACAAACATGACTGGAAAGAGGAAAGTATTTAATCTCAGAACCAAAATCAACCACTTGAACAAAATTGGCATCAGGTTGAGAATACAAGTGAGAATCAGGCTGAAAGTTCAGAGGGAAGTGAAAAAGAAAATAAGAAGGGCAAAGAGAGAGTATGAGAATAGATCGGCAGGTAACATAAAAGGGAATTCATAAGTCTTCTATAGGCATATCTATATATATTCTATTTATATATATAAAACGGTCTGTCTTTCTGTCTGTCTTTCTGTCTGTCTTTCTGTCTGTCTGGCTATACAATCAAAAGTTATAGAGCGTACCTACACATGTGTTATATCAAAAGAAAGCTTATGATTATCGAAACCTCATAAGCATATTTACTTTTTGCTCAGACAAAAATTGTTCAGGCAGTATACAAAAACCCTTCAAAAAGCTTCAAAATTCCACTCATTATCCACTCATTAGCATTGAGTGACGTGAAGGTTGACCAATCCTGTGACGTGATGATTGACCAATCCTACAGTTTAGTCACATAGAAACATAGAAACATAGAAGATAGGAGCAGGAGTAGGCCATTCGGCCCTTCGAGCCTGCTCTGCCATTCAACGAGATCATGGCTGATCATCCAAACCCTAGCACCCGGTCCCTACACCGACAGCCATCCCACCCAAGCCCTATCCCCGTAACCCCGTAACCCCATGTATTTAATCCCCCCTAACACTAAGGGTCAATTTTTTTTTATCATGGCCAATCAACCTAACCCGCACATTTTTGGACTGTGGGAGGAAACCGGAGCACCCGGAGAAAACCCACGCAAACACGGGGAGAATGTGCAAACTCCACACCTGATGGTTGACCAATCGGTGCGTGTGTGGGCGGGACTAATCATTCTCAGCTCAGGGATCTGGCAGCCATTACACACCAGCCGGGCCTGAAGCTAAAAATATGGTAATCGAGGTCAGTATCTTTTTAAAAAAAAATAAGATTTACCAAAAATGTTTTATAAGTACTTTAACTTTCATCTTTGAAGGTATTAAAAGCTAGAAATGTTTAGGTTAAAAAACAGTGGAAAATACCCGAGGCCCCGGGGCCTAGGCTTCTCCAACTGCCGACAGCCCAAATCCAGTCCCAGGCTCCCGGCCCAGACATTGACCAGGCCCAAAAAAGCCCTGGCAACGCCGAGCCCCCCAGCTAGTACATATATAAAACAGTATGTCTCTCTGTCTGTCTCTCTGTCTGTCTCTCTGTCTCTCTGTCTGTCTCTCCGGCTATACAATCAAAAGTTATAGAGCGTACCTACACATATGTTATATCAAAAGAAAGCTTATCATTAGGGGACTCTCATAGGCGTATTTACTTTTTGGCTGGACAAAAATTGTGCCGACGGTATACAAAAGATGTTCAAAATTCTGCTCATTATCCGCTCATTAGCATCGAGTGACGTGAAGGTTGACCAATCGTACAGTCGAGCGACCCGACGCTCGACCAATCGCTGCGTCACGGGGGCGGGTTCATTGCGTGTGCAGGCGGGCCATCCTAGAGTCGAGTGACGTGACGATTGACCAATCTTACAGTTCAGTGACCTGACGGTTGACCAATCGGTGCGTGTGTGGGCGGGCCTAATGCTTCTGAGTTGAGGTGAGTGGCCGCCATCTTGATACCAAACTCTTCATTTCTTTTTCCCACTTTCTGCGTGTTTCTTTTCAAATCTAGATTTCCAGCAAAAAAAAAGTTGCTTTTAAAACACAAATTGTTTTTTAAAAAAGTTAATTAATTTGTAAATCTTTTCTCTAACCTCTATAATTTTCCTACCTTTCACCATTTTTGCAGGCAGGCCTCGAAGCCTGGGCCTCTGTTGCCCAGCCATGCCCGAGCTATGCACCTCCCGTCCTGCTCAACAAGCGGCCAGCGATCGCCGCCATCTTTCTAAAGGCTGGCGGCGCGGGACTGAGGTGAGCGTAGCCATCGCCACCATCTTAGTAAAGGCGGGTGGGGTGGGAGTCAGCGCACGTGTCAACGTTGGCCCGGAGCGCAAGCTAATCGGCGGTCTTGAAGCCGGCTCGGGCGGGGGGCGGGGCTCGGGAGGGCGGGAAGGGGGGGGAAGGGTTACCCTGGCAACTGGGCCCGGCCCTCTCTCACACCCTCAAGCCAGCTCACGCCCGTTCCCGGGGCTTGGCTCCAGCGCAGACCCAGCCGCAATCGGCGGTCTTGAAGCCGGCTCGGGAGGGCGGGGCTTGGGAGGGCGGAGAGTGGGGCTCGGGAGGGTGGGGGGCGGGTCTCGGGAAACGGGGGAAGGGTTACCCCGGCAACCGGGCCCGGCCGTCTCTCACAGCCTCAAGCCGGTTCACGCCCGTTCCCGGGGCTTGGCTCCATTTGCGGCCGTGGGCCACTCACCCTCTCTCTCTCCTTCCCTCTGTCTCTCTCTCCTCCCCCCTCCCCTCTCCCCATCCCCTCTCCCCCCTCCCTCTCTCCCCCTCCCTCTCCCCCTCCCCCTCTCCCCTCTCTCCCCCTCCCCTCTCCCCCCTCCCCTCTCCCCTCTCCCCCTCTCTCTCCCCCCTGCCTCACCCTCTCTCTCTCCCCCTCTCTCTCCCCCCTGCCTCATCCTCTCTCCCTCCCCCTCTCTCTCTCCCCCCTCCCTCTCCCCCTCTCTCTCTCCCCCCTCCCTCCCCCTCTCTCTCTCCCCCCCTCCCCCTCTCTCTCCCCCCTCCCTCCCCCTCTCTCTCCCCCCTCCCTCTCTCTCTCTCCTCCCTCCCTCTCTCTCTCCTCCCTCCCTCCCCCTTCTCTCTCTCTCCCTCCCTTCCCCTCTCTCTCTCCCCCCTCCTCCTCCCTCTCTCCCCTCCCTCTCCCCTCTCTCTCTCCCCCCCTCTCCCTCCTCCCTCTCTCTCTCCCCCCCTCCCCCCCCTCTGCCACCTTCCTCTCCTCCCCCCTTCCCTCCCCCTCCCTCCCCCTCTCTCTCTCCCCCACGTTCTCTGCCCCCTCCCTCTCCCCTCTCTCATCCCCACCCCCTCCCTCACCCTCATCTCCCCGCCCCTTCCCTCCCCTCTCTCCCCCTCTCTCTCTCCCCTCTCTCTGCCCCTCCCTCCACCCTCCCTCCCCTCCCTCCCTCCCCCCTCCCTCCCCCTTCCCTCCCTTCCTCCCCCTCTCCTCCCCCTCTCTCTCTCTGCCTCCCTCCCTCTCCCCTCTCTCTCTCCCCCTCTCCCTCCCCTCCTCCTCTCTCTGCTCCCTCCCCCTCTCTTCTCTCTGCCCCCTCCCTCCCTCCTCTCTCCTCCCCCCTCTCTTCTCTCCCCTCCCTCCCCTCTCTCTCTCCCCTCTCTCTCTCTCCCTCCTCTCTCTCTTCCCAGTCTCTCTCTCTTCTCCCCCCAGTCTCTCTCTCTCCCCCGTCTCTCTCTCTCCCCCCAGTCTCTCTCTCTCTCTCTCCCCCAGTCTCTCTCTCTCTCCCTCCCCCCAGTCTCTCTCTCTCTCTCTCTCTCTCCCCAGTCTCTCTCTCTCTCTCCTCCAGTCACTCTCTCCCCCAGTCTCTCTCTCTCTCTCCCCAGTCTCTCACTCTCTCCCCCCAGTCTCTCTCTCTCTCTTTCTCCCCAAGTCTCTCTCTCTCTCTTCTCCCCCAAGTCTCTCTCTCTCTCTTCTCCCCCAAGTCTCTCTCCCTCTCTTCTCCCCCCAGTCGCTCTCTCTCTTCCCCCCAGTTGCTCTCTCTCTTCCCCCCAGTCGCTTTCTCTCTTCCCCCCAGTCGCTCTCTCTCTTCCCCCCAGTCACTCTCTCTCTTCCCCCCAGTCACTCTCTCTCTTCCCTCCAGTCGCTCTCTCTCTTCTCCCCAGTCGCTCTCTCTCTTCCCCCCAGTCGCTCTCTCTCTTCCTCCCAGTCGCTCTCTCTCTCTCTTCCAACAACAACATGCCCTCAAAAAAGCATCGGCACCGCCAGGCACTCCAGCTAGTAAATAATAAATGGGTAGTAAGAGGAGGGGTGGGGCTGATTAGGGACCAGAAAGGAGACCTTCGCATGGAGGCAGAGGGCATGGGCGAGGTACTAAAGGAATACTTTGCATCTGTCTTCACCAAGGAAGAAGATGCTGCCAAAGTCATAGTGAAAGAGGAGATAGTGGAGATAAAGAAGAGGCACTTGAAAGGCTGGCTGTACTTAAAGTTGATAAGTTACCAGGACCGGGTGGGATCCTAGGATGCTGAGGGAAGTTAAGGAGGAAATCGCAAAGGTACTGGCCATAATCTTCCAATCCTCCTTAGATACAGGGGTGGTGCCAGAGGACTGGAGAATTGCAAATGTTACACCCTTGTTCAAAAAAGGGTGCAAGGATAAACCCAGCAACTACAGACCAGTCAGTTTAACCTTGGCAGTGGGGAAGCTTTTAGAAATGATAATCAGGGACAAAGTTAACAGTCACTTGGTCAAGTGTGGATTAATTAAGGAAAGCCAGCATGGGTTTGTTAAAGGCAAATCATGTTTAACTAACTTGTTCGAGTTTTTTTGATAAGGTAACAGAGAGGGTTGATGAGGGCAATGCGGTTGACGTGGTGTACATGGACTTCCAAAAAGGCATTTGATAAAGAGCCACATAATAGGCTTGCCAGCAAAGTTGAAGCCAATGGAGTAAAAGGGACAACAGCAGCATGGATACAAAATAGGCTAAGTGACAGGAAACAGAGAGTAGTGGTGAACGGTTGTTTTTCAGACTGGAGGAAGGTATGCAGTGGTGTTTCCCAAGGGTCGCTACTCGGACCAATGCTTTTCTTGATATATATTAATGACTTGGCCTTGGGAGTACAGGGCACAATTTCAAAATTTGCAGATAACACAAAACTTGGAAGAACAGTGAACAGTGAGGAGGATAGTGATAGACTTCAAGAAGACATAGACATAGGTGGAATGGGCGGACACATGGCAGAGAAATTTAATGCAGAAAAGTGCGAAGTGATACATTTTGGTAGGAAGAATGAGGAGAGGCAATATAAACTAAAGGGTACAATCCTAAAGTGGGTGTGTGAACGGAGTGACCTAGGGGTATATGTGCAGAAATCATTGAAGGTGGCAGGGCAGGTTGAGAAAGCAGTTAAAAAAGCATATGGGATCCTGGCCTTCATAAATAGAAGCATAGAGTACAAAAGCAATATTACTATTCAAAAAAGGTGGCAGAGAGAAAACGGGGAATTATAGACCGGTAAGCCTGACATCGGTAGTGGGAAAATGCTAGAGTCCATTATAAAAGATGTAATAGCAGAGCACTTGGAAAACAGTGACAGGCTTGGACAAAGTCAACATGGATTTACAAAAGGTAAACCATGCTTGACTAATCTACTGGAATTTTTTGAGGATGTAACTGGTAGAATAGATAAGGGAGAACCAGTGGATGTGGTGTATTTGGACTTTCAGAAGGCTTTCGATAAAGTCCCGCATAAGGGATTAGCATATAAAGTTAAGGCACATGGGATTGGGGGTAAGGTACTGACTTGGATAGAGAACTGGTTGGCAGACAGGAAGCAAAGAGTTGGAATAAACAGCTCTTTTTCCGAGTGGCAGGCAGTGACTAGTGGGGGTACCGCAGGGATCGGTCCTAGGACCCCAGCTATTCACAATATATATAAATGATCTAGACGAGGGAACTAGATGTAATATCTCCAAGTTTGCAGACGACACAAAGTTGGGTGGGCGCGTGTGCTGTGAGGAGGATGCTGAGAAACTCCAGTATGATTTGGACAGGTTGGGTGATTGGGCAGAAGCATGGCAGATGCAGTATAATGTGGATAAATGCGAGGTTATCCACTTTACTGGCAAAAACAGGAAGGCAGATTATTATCTGAATGGCAATAGATTGGGAGAAGGGGAAGTGCAACGAGACCTGGGTGTCCTTGTGCACCAGTCGCTGAAGGTAAGCATGCAGGTGCAGCAGGCGGTTAAGAAGGCAAATGGTATGTTGGCATTCGTAGCGAGAGGGTTCGAGTACAGGAACAAGGATGTCTTGCTGCAGTTGTACAGGGCCTTGGTGAGACCACACCTTGAGTATGGTGTGCAGTTTTGGTCACCTTATCTGAGGAAGGATGTTCTTGCCATGGAAGGAGTGCAGCGAAGATTCACCAGGCTGATACCTGGGATGGCAGGAATGACGTATGAGGAGAGATTGGGTCGATTGGGCTTGTACTCACTGGAGTTTAGAAGAATGAGAGGGGATCTCATTGAAACTTATAAAATTCTAACAGGACTAGACAGACTAGACGCAGGAAGGATGTTCTTGATGGCCGGGGAGTCCAGAACCAGGGGTCACAGTCTAAGGATAAGGGGTAAGCCATTTAGGACAGAGATGAGGAGGAATTTCTTCACCCAGAGAGTGGTGAACCTGTGGAATTCTCTACCAAAGAAGACAGTAGAGGCCAATTCATTAAATATATTCAAGAAGGAGTTAGATATATTTCTTAAGGCTAAAGGGATCAAGGGATATGGAGAGAATGCAGGAACAGGGTACTGAATTTGGATGATCAGCCATGATCTCATTGAATGGCGGAGCAGGCTCGAGGGGCCGAATGGCCTACTCCTGCTCCTATCTTCTATGTTTCTATGTTTCTAAGGAAGTTATGATGAACCTCTATAAAACACTGGTTCAGCCTCAACTGGAGCGTTGTGTCCAATTCTGGGCTCCGCACTTTGGGAAGGATGTGAAAGCCTTAGAGAGAGGGCAGAAAAGATTTACGAGAATTATTCCAGGAATGAGGGACTTCAGTTACATGGATAGACTAGAGAAGTAGGGGTTGTTCTACTTAGAGCAGAGAAGGTTAAGAGATTTGATAGAGGTGTTCAAAATCATGAGGCGTCTGAACAGAGTAGATAGAGAGAAACTGCTCCCATTGGCGGAAGGGTCGAGAAGTAGAGGACACAGATTTAAGGTGATTGGCAAAAGAACCAAAGGCGACGTGAGGAAAAACTTTTTTATGCAGCGAGTGGTTAGGATCTGGAATTCACTGCCTGAAAGGGTGGTGGAGGCAGACTCAACCGTGGCTTTCAAAAGGGAATTGGATAAGTACCTGAAGGAAAAGAAATTGCAGGGCTACGGAGAAAGGGTGGTGGAGTGGGGCTAGCTGAATTGCTCTTGCAGAGAGCCGACACGGGCTCGACAGGCCGAAATGCCTTTTTCTGTGCTGTAACCATTCTATGATTCTGTGATTGTACCAAAGATGAGCCAGTGCGACCTGGCACAGCATCTTGGTTTTCCAAAATTCAATTCCCAACTCCAATAACTTCCTCTTGGTGAATAGGAATATGATGTTTTTCAGCAATGCTTCTGAATTCCAATATTCTTGCTTTGGAGTCAAATATATTCCTTGCATTAAATAATACAGCTTTCTTTTCAGCTCATAATTGATCTATTTTGCCCTTCCCTGCTGCTCTGAAAATGGTGACTCAGGTGCAATATGTTTTCACTGGTACCAACTGTCCTCCAGTGCCTCATGCAAGGAGCCATTCTTCTGGGTGGACCTAGACAGTGAATCTTGGCAGTGTAGTGTATGTACTTTGCAGAAGGAACTATATTCTGCAGCCCCTGTATACTGCAGTACCAGTAGTGACCACCCCTGTATATAGGCCTGTGTAGTAACTTTGCATAGTAGTTCCAGTTTTGTCTCCACTCAGTAAACACCTGTTGTAACCAACTCCTGCAGTCCGTGTTTCAATTACACACGGACATAATACTGGCGACGAGCAGATCCGAACTTACCTACAGTCTGCACCACCTCATGGGGAACCATCCCTGAAGCGAAGTTGTCAGAGGTCGAGGCCAGAAGGAAGGAAGAAAAAAAAACAAACAGAAGAAACGGGCGTCGACCGTGGGCAACCGCCTCTGATTCATCGGATTTGAAGATTTGCAGGAGAGGCTGTCGAGAGCGGGGCTTGGTTATCCTGTCTATGGTGTTCCAGCTAATCGGGCTGGTGGCAGGTAGTACACTGATCCTTCCTGGGCTGCGGCGGGCTAGAGCTCGATCGGGTGGCTTTTCAACGGGGCCGAGCAGCGTTGTCGGGAAGAGGAGAGAGAGCGAGAGGGTGGAGCACACAGGGCGCAGCCGGTGCTACGAAGCCGGGCAGCGTACAGACCCGAGAAGAGGGTGGAAAGTGTCCCGTAGGGTTTGCTCTGACGACGGGAAAATAAAAGAAATTAGAAGCGCAGAAAGCCGCGAGGAGCTGCAGTTTGCCACAGGGACCGCGGAGAGCGGCGTTAGCAGCAGCGCGGGGGGGAAGTGCGCGAAGACCATAGGGCGTCGCCATCAAGGCATAAAAACGCCAGCAACAGCGCTAGCAGCAGCGGAGAAGACAGAAAGTGCGGGAGGCGCCATCTTAATCCAGCGGGGAAGAAGGCAAAGCACGGGAGGCGCCATTTTGTTCAATCGGGGAAGAAGGCAAAGCGCGGGAGGTGCCATCTTAGATTTCCAAGATGCCGAAGACTGGCAATATCACTGCCTTCGATAATGCAATAGAAGACTGGACCACGTATGTGGAAAGAGTCGAAGTATATTGCGAGGCAAACGAAGTAGCCGATGAGAAAAAGGCATCGGTACTACTAAACTTAATGGGCGCAAGAACGTACGGCCTATTGCGGAACCTGATCACTCCAGCCAAACCGATGGCGAAGAGTTTTAACGAAATTGTTGATATCCTACAGGAACACCTAAACCCTACACCGCTGCTGATAGCAGAAAGATTTAAATTCCACAGGAAAAATCAGCATAAAGATGAGAGCAATGCTGATTACCTTACGGAACTACGCAAGCTATCAAAGCACTGCCAGTTCGGAGCAGGACTGACAGATACTCTGCGGGACAAATTTGTCTGTAGACTCCTGAGTGAAGGAACCCAGAGGAGGTTACTCTCAGAGAAAGAGCTGACGCTGGATAAGCTTGGCAGTATCGTACGAAGCAGCAGCAAGGGGAGCTGCGGAAATACAGCAAAAGCCACAGGAATACAGCACCCATGAAATGACACGGGGATTTGAAAAATGGTATCGCTGCGGCAGAACAACCCATGACCAGAAGGACTGCTGGTCCAAGGACAAAATATGCAGGCAATGCGGAAAGATGGGACACATTGCACGAGTTTGCAGGTCTGGAAAGAAGACTAACGACAACAAAAAGGCTACTAAGGAACAGTACAGGAAAGTACAAAAGATGACGGACAGTAGCTCCGAAGACCAGAAGAGCGATAGTGAATCCGGGAACAAGAGACTAAGCTGTCTCAAACTTCACAACGTAATCGCGAAAGAGGATCACCGAACCATTTGGGTCACCCTCACGATAGCAGGGTCCCAAGTCAAAATGGAATTGGATACAGGATCAGCCCTGACCGTCATGAACCGACGAGACTACGAGCGGCTATTCTCACACATACCCTTGAAAGAGACATCCATTGTCTTGAAGACGTATACGGGGCAGAAAGTATACCCCAGAGGGAAAATAAGGGTGCCTGTCGAATACAACGGCAAAGAAATACAGAAATTGTATCTGTACACACTGCAAGATGGTGGACCACCGTTATTGGGACGTGAATGGATCAGAAAGATAAGTTTAGACTGGCACTCCATTCAGGCACTGACTGTGGCTGGTAAAAAGGATGACGACGTCACACCTGGACGATTGTCAAAAATTTTAGCTGACGCTAAAGAGGTATTTCAACAAGCACTTGGAACTCTTAAAGGCGTAACCGCCTCGATAAAAATAGAAGAGAATGCCATTCCCAAGTTTTTCAAAGCAAGACTGGTACCGTATGCAATTCGCCCAGCTGTCGAGGCAGAGCTGGAGAATCTGGAGAATGCAGACGTGTTATCTAAGGTAAACTGGAGCGAGTGGGCGACACCCATCGTTCCTGTCATGAAAAAAACGTTAAACAATAAGTCTGAGGAGCCAAGGAAGGTTCGCATCTGTGGGGACTTCAAGGTGACGGTGAACCCAGTCCTTCACACAGTACAGTATCCTCTTCCGAGGATAGAAGATATTTTCGCCTCACTATCTGGAGGGAAGCGTTTTACAAAAATTGACCTAGCACAAGCATATTTGCAGATGGAGGTTGAAGAATCCTCTAGGAAGTATCTCACGATAAACACTCACAAAGGTCTTTACCAGTATAATCGACTGGTATTCGGAGTAGCATCAGCTCCGGCGATATGGCAAAGAGCGATGGAACAAGTCCTGCAAGGGATTCCGGGGACTCAGTGTTACTTGGACGACATCCTAGTGAAGGGTGAAAATGACAGTGAACACCTTGCCAACCTAGAGCAGGTGCACACTAGACTAAGAGAACACGGGCTACGAGCCAATCGCCCCAAGTGCGAGTTTTTAAAGAAACAGGTATCGTATTGTGGCCACATGATTGATGAAGAGGGGTTACATAAGTCCCCTGACAAAATTGAAGCGGTAGTTAAGGCTCCAGCGCCTGAAAATGTGTCGCAACTGAGGTCATTCCTAGGATTGGTGAATTACTACCATAAGTTTTTGCCGAATTAGTCCACAATTCTGCACCCACTGAACGCCCTACTACAAACTGGAGTAGCATGGAAATGGAGCGATGAATGTAAGCGGGCCTTTCAGAAGAGTAAAGACCTAATCACTTCAAGAGAAGTATTGGCTCACTACAACCCATCATTACTGATAAGACTGGCGTGTGATGCGTCTCCCTACGGCATTGGAGCGGTACTGTCACATAAACTCCTTGATGGTTCAGAGAGGCCGATAGCTTTTGCGTCACGCTCGTTAACTTCAGCCGAGCGTAACTACGCCCAGATTGACAGAGAGGCCCTCAGCCTGGTGTGGGGGGTGAAGAAGTTCACTCACTACCTGCACGGTCAGAAATTTACTCTACTAACAGATCATCAACCTCTTGTCTCCATTTTCAACCCTCAGAAGGGCGTCCCGATAATGACAGCACAACGGCTACAGAGGTGGTCCCTTTTCCTAGGGGCACACCAATATGACATCGAGTACAAAGGAACTAAACAGCATGGGAATGCTGATGGATTGTCGCGCCTACCGTTGCCGACGGTGGAAGAAGCACCTGCAGTGGATCCAGTGGAGATATTCCACTCGACCATAGTCGAATGTCTACCTGTGACGAATGCAAACATAGAAAAGGAAACACGAAATGACCCGACACTCTCCTGGGTCTATGATTTAACGGTGAAGGGATGGCCAGCATATGGCGAACCACTGTTGCCAGCATTCTCGCCGAGAAGAGGACAGCTGTCAGTGTGCAGAGGAACCTTGATGTGTGGATCCAGAGTAGTAATTCCACCCAAATTGAAGGATAGAGTGCTCAATGAGCTTCATGAGGGTCATCTGGGAGGGGTAAAAATGAAGAACTTAGCCAGAGCGTTTGTGTGGTGGCCCGGAATCGATAGAGAAATCGAAGAGATGACCAAGAGCTGTACAGGATGCCAGAAGGTCCAAAACGCCCCACCACAAGCCCCTCTACATCCATGGGAGTGGCCCTCATCTCCATGGCAAAGAGTACACATTGATTTTGCTGGTCCATTTATGGACTCGATGTTTTTAATTGCAGTGGATGCACATTCAAAGTGGCCAGAGGTAATAAAAATGTCCCCAACCACCACAGAAAAAACTATCACAGTCTTACGAACCATATTCGCCAGAAATGGGCTGCCTGAACAGATTTGCTCCGACAATGGACCACAGTTTGTGTCTGAAGAGTTCCGGAGGTTCTTAAAGAACAATGGTGTTAAGCATTACACATCCGCCCCATATCATCCAGCCACCAATGGATTGGCTGAGAGGTTCGTTCAAACATTCAAGAAGGCTATCAAGGCAATGTGTAATGAAGACATACCCCTACAACACAAGGTGGATAACTTCTTGTTTGCCTACCGGAATGCGACACATGCGGTTACCAACCAAACTCCAGCCATGATGTTCTTCAATCAAAGACTACGGTGCCGCTTGGATTTGGTTAAGCCAAACATCAGAAAAGGTGTGGAGAACAGGCAGTTTCAGAATATGAATGAAAGGCCGACCAGGAGTTTTAAGATAGGTCAACCAGTTTTGGCCCGGGACTACCGCACAGAGAAATGGCAGCCAGGAACGATCTGCACACGGCAAGGACCTCTAATGTATACCGTGGATGTTGGAGAGAGCATTGTAAGACGCCATGCTGACCAGATTCTAGAGTCACTGGAAAACGTCAATTCCACACCACGATCCGATACACCTGGTGATGAAACCGAAGTACCAATTGCATCTACCTCAGAATCGGTGATATTGGAAGCAGACGAACCAAACAACGACGTTGATCCCGAATCAACTTTGCCAGAAGAACCTGATACCCCAAAGAGGCGTTATCCAGACAGAATCAGGAAGCCTCCTCAAAGACTGAACTTATAATTGCTTAACTTCAACTAATGTATCTAGCAACTGTAATTGTAAATATGTTATTTAATTATTAATCGAATGTTATGTACTGTTTAGCTAAAAGGGGAGGAATTGTAGTGTATGTACTTTGCAGAAGGAACTATATTCTGCAGCCCCTGTATACTGCAGTACCAGTAGTGACCACCCCTGTATATAAGCCTGTGTAGTAACTTTGCATAGTAGTTCCAGTTTTGTCTCCACTCAGTAAACACCTGTTGTAACCAACTCCTGCAGTCCGTGTCTGAATTACACACGGACATAATAGGCAGGCTATTCGACTGCAGGGGCATCAGAATAATGCCCAATTCAGTCCTCACCTAATTTTCTATACATGTGCTTTCCAGGAAGGGTTATTGTATATCAGTCAAGAGTAGGAACCCCAGAGAATTTTTCCTCTCCCTAGGTCAGGAACACTGAGGTTAACTGTAACATCTTTGCTGTCATGGCTGAGATCACATAGGTCACACTTTTTCACCTGAAGGAAACTGACATTTGGATCACACCCTGAGACATTGACCTATTTTGGATCTCATTTCACATTGAAGCTGCTAATTGGTGATCCAATATCGAACCGAATTGTACTTACTGCAGACTTTTGGTCTGAGCTGGACGAGTCCCCTCCTAATACTCAGTAGTAAGAGTAAGATGAGGTTGGTATATGATAGGATTTGGGGCTCCACTCGATTGTTAGCAAACCTCTCAACACCGAAAGACACAGGCCACTCAGCATCCTTTTCTCTGAACAGAGCAGTATCAAACACATTGGCTGGAATTTTAATATGGAGGCGGGTTGGAAAACGCGGGAGAATGGGTTTCATGCAGGCCCTGCTGAATTTAATGGCAGGGTCATTTGCATTTCAAAGCTCTGTTTCCCATCCACAGCCAGCCAGATGAAGAGGCAGGTTGGCTGGCTGCGGGCAGTTAGGCCTGCAGCACTAGGCCATAAAGAGGAGGAAGGGAGGGATCGGGTGGGGGCTGGGGGGTGTGTGGTTGGGGCCGGACTCAAGCGCCGGGAAGGGGGGAGAGAACAGCAGGGGCAAGAGAAGGATTTGGGGGGGGGGCGATGGATGAGGGCCAGAGAATCGGTGGGCGGGGGAGGGGGGAAGGATCGTGGCTGGAGAGGAGAGCCTGGGAAGATGATCGGAGGCCTCGTGGGAGGGATCAGAAGCCTCGTAGTGGGGGGGGGAGAAATCGGAGACCCCCCACCCAACCCCAACCCACCCATTTTTGGGGGTTTAAATTACCCCCCATTGTATCCCGGCAAAAATAATTTTCTTAACACTTGCTTCCTGTGGTTTCCTCATTTTGGCACCAAAAGCATCATCATGTTTAATGCAGCAGGCCCTAAAAGGAAGAATTAGGGCAATAAGAACAAAGTAATTTTGTTGTATAACTGCCAGCTCAGAACAGTAACTACAGCCTGATCACAGCCTGACAACTTAAAGCTTTCTTGCTTTACTCCCCGTCTGATTTCACTTTCCACCGACTTCAATGGGCATGTAAAATGTGTGGCCAATCTGATCCCACCAGTTTCCCAGCAGCAGGTTAAGTTGAAATAACCCCCTTTGCATTACTCAGCGACACTGAATTTATTAGGCTGCTTATACTGAGTTACACACAGCCTGCGTTTGGGATTTTCTAGTATCCAGTTATATGTGAAATCATATGCCACTCATAAAGGAGTCATTCAGCTTTCAATTAATGAGCTGCAATGAAATGTCAGTACAGGAGAAATACTCAAGTTATGGTACTATCTGCTTTAATAGTAATGCTTAATTACATGTCTTTTGGAAATCCTTATCACAGCAGTATATTGATTAAAGTGGAAACCATTTTACAGTGATAACTTCCTCTCTGAATGACATGGGAATGTCAGGGAGTCTTATCAGCATAGGACCAGCTTTCTATAGTTCTAATACAAAAATGGTGGTCAGCTAACAGTGTGCATTTGGACCCTCAAGACTTTCTTATTGACAATGATATTCAACATTCCCAGGTGCCAAAATTTCATATGCAAAGAATTTACAGACATAAAAGCAATTTAATAGATTGCTGATTAAGGACTGGGTGGAACAATTGATTAACACACTGGGGGTAACTTTCAACTTCGAAGGGGACAGAAAACTGGCGGTAACAGATCGGCCACCCATTCTACACCCTGCCCGATTTCTCTTTCCATGGTTATCAACGGATAAATATTGGTCAATGCCAGTAGAGCGGAAGGGCTGATGGTGAATCGGCAGCCTGTTTCACACCACGCCCAAGTTCCTTTGCCATTTACTTCAATGGAAAAGAAAATCCGGTATGGTGTAAAACGGAATGCCGATTCGCTGTCAGCCCATTTTGCGTATCTGGCATTGACCAATTTCAGCCCTTTTTTCTGTGGTTTATTGGCTGTGAAGATCACTTTGCATCACAGCAGCCAAAAATGCATGTCATTCTTCAGATAGTTGTGTCAACAGATTAAATGAACTGGATAGATTTTGCCATCATTAGTGGAGGTTAGAACTTTTGCCTGGACAGTTTCTACACATCATTCTAGTATTAACTTTGAGGATATTAGTTTTGCTGTTCTACCGCTTGATTACTAAAGCTAGAGTTTGTTACGCTTATGCTAAACCACTATTATTTAAACAAATTTCTTTCTTCAGATATCAGTACAACTGCAATACAGCTCAAATATAGCAAAGTTGCAGAATATGAAAACTCTATCATAAATGACGCTTCCAAAAATAATAAATGCTGCAAACACTCTAAAGATCAGGCAGCATCAGCAGAGACAACAGAACAAGCTAATGCTTCGGGTGTAGACCCTTCATCAAAACTGGAGGATATTACAGATGAACATTCAGACTTGGGCTGACAAGTGGCAAGTAACATTCGCACCACACAAGTGCCAAGCAATGACCATCTCCAACAAGCGAGACTCTAACCATCTCCTCTTGACATTCAATGGCATTACCATCGCTGAATCCCCCACTATCAACATCCTGGGGGTTACCATTGATCAGAAACTGAACTGGACCAGCCATATAAATACTGTGGCTACAAGAGCAGGCCAGAGGCTGGAAACTCTGCAGCGAGTGTCTCACCTCCTGACTCCCCAAAGCCTTTCCACCATCTACAAGGCACAAGTCAGGAGTGTGATGGAATACTCTCGACTTGCCTGGATGAGTGCAGCTCCAACAACACTCAAGAAGCTCGACACCATTCAGGATAAAGCAGCCCGCTTGATTGGCACTCCATCCACCACCTTCAATATTCACTCTCTCCACCACCGGCGCACTGTGGCTGCAGTGTGTACCATCTATAAGATGCACTGCAGCAACTCGCCAAAGCTCCTTCAACAGCACCTTCCAAACCCGCGACCTCTACCACTTAGAAGGACAAGGGCAGCAGACGCATGGGAACATCACCACCTACAAGTTCCCCTCCAAGCCACACACCATCCTGACTTGGACCTGTATCGCCGTTCCTTCACTGTCGCTGGGCCAAAATCCTGGAACTCCCTTCCTAACAGTATTGTGGGTGTACCTACACCATATGGACTGCAGCGGTTCAAGAAGGCGGCTCACCACCATCTTCTCAAGGGCAATTAGGGATGGGCACTAAATGCAGGCCCAGCCAGCGATGCCCACATCCCATCAATGAATTTTTTAAAACGGCATTTAAAGAAGAACAGAACAAAGGGAACGAACACACACACGTGAGAAAAGAAATAGAATGACCCGTGAGGAGCTTAAGTGGAAAACAGGGGATGGTTAATGGCAGAAGTGATGTTAACATGAGACAATAGGAGGCGCATGAGAGAAATTAAAAAATATTTACGAGACACAGAGAACGTGTGATTGACTGAAGGAGGTGGGGGTTGGGGCAGGTAGAAATGAATGCATGAAGCACACGGGCACTGAAGAAAGGTTTTTCATCCAAGTTTCCAGTAATTACTGGAACAAATATTAATTTATTGTCTCTAAAAGGTTGTGAAATAAATGCATTATACATCATTCACCAATTGGCACTAATTTTGATCATAGAACAATTTCAGATTAATAGCACTGTATTCACACTGTGATAGCCTTTGTTATTCAGTAATCATCAATCATAGCAGTAACAAATATAAATGGAACTCATCAGATAATCTTTTATTTGTGTGAGTGACTATTGTAATGCAAGCAAGCCTATGGTATTTGAGTATGATTTTTGGAAGTTAAACTTGAATTTTTGTCACTTTGCCTCAAGATATTTTAAAAATTGCAGCCCTGAATATGATAGGATTTGTGGATAAGCTTTACAATCTTGAAAGTAAAAATCTGCCCACTGTTAGAGAAAATGCTCGAGAACTGAAAAGGTCCTGCTTGAAATGTTAACTAGTCTTTTTTCTTTCAGATGCTAAATGACCTGTTGTACATTTCCAGCATTTTCTATTTCCAGCACTTGCATTTTTGTTTCTTTTCATTTCAATTAGCCTGCAGCTGACTAGTCATTTTGTTCAACTAAATCAAATCTTTAATGTAATCCTAAATAACAACTTACCTATAGGTGCCAATTGAGAATGCATGCAACAGTTCCCATATGCACTTAAACTCGCAATTCATAAATGAGTCCAAAAGGTTATAAACGTCACCCATGTTAGAACTGCCATGTTTAGTTACATTTTTATTGGACTTTGAACAAATCAGGATACATGCAGGATGCTGAGGGTGAGTACCTAGTTATCATGGAAAGCATTCCTGTATACCTCCAAATACTTGGTCAGATAAATGTTTTGAGTGCGAAAGGCAGATAAAATAATTACAGGTTGCATTGCTCAACATGATCTCCCATTTTCCTGTCGACGGCCTGCACCAGGGCCTCCAAGGCAGCATTTGCTGTAGCCATTACTGTGTACAGAACTGCCTCCCTGTTGCCTGCTGCCTGAGTGCAGCTCCCCTTTAAGGGATGCTGGCTGTGATATCCTCCCTCCCAAAAATGGTGTGCAGACAATGAATGGCTTGGGTAGCGCTGGCTGCACACCAGATTCATAATAATGAGCATGCAGCATGACTGTTACGTGCTGCCTGGGGCAACACTAACAGGTGTGTGTAGTGCATGCCCTTCCCCCTGCATGCCCGATTTTGGGCGAGATCGAATTTCGAGGCCAGTATGTACAAAGTAAATGTGATGTTTGTCTTTTAGAGCATGGTGTATGTATGACAGAAGGTGGGATATGTGTACATAATTGTGATAAATCCAGAAAGTGGAACAAGGAACTCAAAGAGGCTAGATGTTAGAATTAACACGAGTACTTTATTAACAACTGGGAAACACATTTACAGACAGCCTGCCTCAGCATCCTGGCATTCCACCTTGTGCTGACCTAAACAGGAAGCGAAACCCCTGACCTTAGCAGCAGCATTGGCTACAGCACCACCCGGTGGACAACCCCAACCATAACAACCCAGATCACTATAATAATAGAATGTGGAAAAAATGTATTTATATGGAAAATAGAACAGGAAGTATCAGCAAAAATGCAGAAAAATAAGGTGGGATGGGAGAGGATAGGTAGGTGGTTAGGGAGAAGAAGCAGGCATGAAGGGCATTGATGACACAAAGTATTAGAGACAAGGGGGAAGGAGGATAAGAGATTAGGGCATCAAAGAATTGGATATCTATGGAGCAAAGGAAAGGAGAAATTTATATGTCAATGAAATGAGAAGGCACAAGATGCATGAAAGCATAGAGGAAGAAAAACAACAAATAAAGGATAAATGGAGAAAATGCACGATGCAGCAAAGGACTGGAAAGAAAACAGTAAGTTATCATACACGCCAACAGTCAGTTTGACACTAAGGGGGCGATTTTTTTAATGGGGGTGCATTGGAGGCGGGACTGCTGCTTGGTGGATCGATGTCCCACCTCCATCGGTTTGTGGCCAACCCACGCTATTTTCCCTTGATTGACCTTGTTAAGCCCATCCAGTGGACTGAGCAGGCCAATTAAGGGAAAGCCAGTTGCAGAGAACGTCAACGTATGACGTTTCTTCTGTCAAAAATTGTGAAGTTCTGTGAAGCTGTCAAACAATGACATTCTCTGTAGTTTGATGAGGTCTTGAATTCAAGACCTCATCAAACTTCTTTCTTTTACAGAAATGAGATGGTTGTAGCATCTGAGAATGTAACAGCCATCTCTCATCTGCAACACGGAGGTCTGAGACTCTCCGCATACACACCGACTGAAGCCTGCAGGAAGAAACAAAGGTAAGTACACTGACGTAATAAAACTCACTTAATAAAACTCACTACGCACTTGGTTCGAGTATAAAGCAAGGCTTTGATCAACTTGTTTCAAAACATGGAGGTCTAGTTATCTTTCACTAGTTCCTGTTTACAAAATGTCCTGGGCAAGCTGGGCCCACGCCCGAGTATTTATACTCCTTGGACGGCGCCACCAGCTGGCCGTCCAGTGTTATTTCATGAGTCTTTCTTCATGGATCATAAGAATCATAACATTCTTTCTCCCTAAAGATTTGGAAGTCCGATGACTTCCTTTTAACAGATTAGCCCGACCATGAATAGCTGCAGTCTTTTAGCTCTTCGCTTGTGGCTGGAAGGCACATCTCCCCAGACCGTGTCTGGGTCCCTGGGTCGCTTGATCCGTACTGGTAGGTCGACAGGGCCCGTGTCGCCTTGATCGACCTGAGGGAGACTGGGGAGATCGTGACTCCGGGTGCGCGTCCCCACAGGCGCAGAGCTGGCTTCATTTTGTTTGGTAGCCGGGGATTGACTGGCGTCCGGGCTTCGGGTGGCCATTCCATGGGGAGCGCTCGGCTCCCTGAGTTGATCTGGTGGAGTAGCCGGCAGATCTCTTGATGTCCCAGGTACGACACCATCTTCAAAGGAGCGCAGAGTGTCGGCATCATTACTATGGGTCCCTCTATCATTTGGGTCCGTGGGACCGGTTGGACAGGGAGCCAGATCTCTGAGTGAAACGGTGGATTCCCGGCCATCAGGATACTGCACGTGCGCGTAAGTGGGATTAACGTCCGTTAATTCCACCTCATCGACGAGGGGATCGTTTTTGGCAGATCGGATGAATCTTCGGAGCAGCACGGGGCCGGGAGCTGCCAACCATGACGGTAGGGATGTCCCATGTGTGGAGCGACGCTGGAACTTGAAGAATTGCTCGTGAGGCGTGATGTTAGTGGACGTGGAAAGAAGAGACCGGATGGAATGCAACACGTCAGGGAGCACAGTTTCCCACTGCTGGTCTGGTAGGTTGCGTGACCTCAGTGCAAGACAAACACCGTTCCAAATGATAGCGTTGTATCTCTCAACCTGCCCGTTACCGATGGGATGATACAGTGTCGTTCTACTTGTGGCGATTCCCCGTTGGGAAAGATCACTTTTGAATTCGTTTGACATGAAGGAGGGACCCCGATCAGAGTGGATGAAATTGGCCATACCGCAAAGGGAAAAGACTTGATCGAGGCATTTGATCACTGTGGAAGTAAGCATATTGGGACAGGGGAAAGCAAAGGGAAAGCGTGAATATTCATCCATCATAGTAAGTAAGTAGGTGTTTTGCGTTGAGGAAGGCAATGGCCCTTTAAAGTCAATGCTGAGTCGCTGCATAGGCTGCATAGCGTGTATGAGCGAGCCATCCGATGGATGGAAGAATTGCAGTTTTAATTCCGCACAAATTCTACAGGAGGAGCATATTCTTTTCACATCTTCCGTAGAAAATGGGAGATTTTTAGATCGCACAAAGTGCAGCATACGGGTAACGCCAGGATGGCATAAGTCAGTGTGAAGATCCGCAAGAGTCGAAGTTGACATAGAAGAGCAGAATGCCCGCGTGAGGGTATCCGGGGCCACATTCTCTTTGCCGGGTCGATAATGTATGGTGTATCCAAAGGCAGCCAATTCCATCCTCCAGAGTTGTATTTTGTTATTCTTGATCTTAGTGCGTTGCCGGTTATCCAGCATAAAGGCCACGGAGCGCTGATCGGTTATAAGTGTGAAATGGCGACGAGCGAGAAAATGACTCCATTGACGTACAGCTTCGATGATGGCCGTAGCCTCCTTCTCGACAGGAGGATAATGGAGCTCGCTACCCTGCAAAGTTCTGGACAGAAATGCAACGGGTCGACCACCTTGATTCAAGGTAGCCGAGATCGCCACCTCCGATGCATCGCACTCGACCATGAAAGGGAGATTTTCATCAATGGAACGAAGTGTGGCTTTTTCCAGTTGTCGCTTGAGGAGGTTGAAAGCTGAAATAGTCGTTGCCTCCAACGGAAATGACTTCGCGTGAAGTAGGGGCTGGATCTTGACGGAGAAGTGGGGTATCCACTTCGCATAATAGGCGAACATGCCGAGTGCCCGACGAAGAGAGCCGAGATTCGTAGGGGGAGGGAGCTCCTGAAGCGGACAAAGTCACTCCGGGTCCGGTTTGATGACAGTGTTGCCCACCCAGTAGCCAAGGATGTTGACTGATGGTACTGATTTCACAGATTTGGACTCATTTAAGGTTAAGTTGCGATGACGGAGAACATCAAAAAATTTCTGGAGGTTGGCATCATGTTCCTTTTGGTTATGACCAGCAACGGTGATATTATCCAGATATGGAAAAGTGTCCGTTAAGTTCTCCTGTTTGACTAGGCTATCCATTGCCCATTGAAAGACGGCCACCCCATTGGTGACCCCAAATGGAAGGCGACAAAACTGGTAAAGCCGACCATTGGCCTCAAAAGCCATATATTTTTTGTCAGAGTCCTTTAATGGTACTTGATGGTATGCGCTCTTTAAATCAAAAGTTGAAAATACCTTGTAGTTGGCAAGGTTATTGACCATGTCATCGATGCGTGGTAGTGGGTACGGTATACTGGTTAATAGTTTACGAGTAATCGATGCAAAGACGTTTCTTGTGTTGCTTCAGAGGATTTTTAACAATGACAACTTGAGCCCACCAGGGAGATGAACATGGCTCAATGATACCATCAGCTAGAAGGCGAGAGATTTCTGCCTCAATAAAGGGTCGATCATCTTGGCTGAAACATCGTGATTTAGTGGCTATGGGCTTACATCGGGGGGAAAGATTGGCAAACAAGGAGGGCTCGTCGAGCGAAGCTGCCGAAAGCGCACAAAACAGTACTTTGGAAATAGTAAGCTCCGGCTTTGACCCTCCAAACTCAAAAGTGAGTCTTTTGTGTTGTTTCTGGAAATCCTGTCCCAGGAGCACATCACTGCATAGGTTTTTGAGCATCCTGAGCCGGGTGGAGAAATAAGTGCGGCCATTGAGAATAAGATGGACAAGACAAAAGCCGGAAGAATTGGTGGTCAGTGTCGTCAGAGCCATTGCAATTTCCCTGTCCGAGGGGTAAATACGCAGTTTTAACTTACTGACAGACCGCTCACTAATGAAGCTGTCAGAGCAGCATGAGTCGATTAGTGCGCTCAGAATGTGTCCATTTACCAAAACCTTCATGGCTTCATGGGACAGACTTTGGGGAAAAATAGCTGTGATGGGAAGAGGGGCAATTTTACCCTTGACAGCTGTAACCTTAGTAGTGGTTCTTGGGGGAGGAGCAGTTTCATAGATAGCAGCTGCAAAACTAACAGGAGCTCTTGACCGGTATACCTTAGAAAAGGGGCCTTTCTTACTAACAGAGGCTCTTGACTGGCATACCTTAGAAAAGTGACCTTTCTTGCTGCAACGATTGCAGGTTGCGTTACGAGCAGGACAAAACTTCCTATAATGGAACGCACCTCCACAGAAGAAACACTTCCTTCCAGATTGCCAAGATGCTGCTAGGGCAGGGTCATCATCAGTGAAGGCTTCTAGGGTAGGGTTGTCATCGGCTAGGTTAGAGTCATCATCAGTGAGGGCTTCCGCCCGAGACCTATCAAAGGAGTCATTAAAAGTGATAGCAGCAGCCCGTGCATGAGGTAAAAGATAGGTATCTGCATTTCTCTTTGCTAAGTCCAGGGAACACGCCTGGCCATAGGCAGCCTGTAACTCAAGGGTTTTATTCTCCAACAGACGCTGGTGTATGAAGGGAGACATAATTCCATTAATAAAGGAATTGCGAATTAGCTCCTTCTGGTACTGCTCAGCTGTGACAACTTTAAGGTTATAATCCTTGCTGAGCCTGCGAAGCTTTTGAAGGAATTCATCAAGTGATTCCCCGGGTTGTTGTCGAGTTGTGGCCAATAGATGCCGAGCAAAAATTTCGTTTGGGGCCTTAACATTTAGTCGCTGTAATATTAGGATAGCGGAGTCATAATCTACACAGTCTTCGATATAGTCAAACATATGAGGAGATACATAATTGGCAATTATCTCGAATTTATCAGGAACATTCTCACCACACACCCTGAGGAAGTTGCTGATGGTACGATACCAGTGTTTCCATACCTTAGCAGTTGTAGGTGAATTTGGGTCCAGGTCAAGATGGGCGGGTCTGAGTAGTTTGTCCATGTTGGATTGATTTCTATGCCGGAGTTCCCTTCTGCAATTGAAGTCGTAGCTGGCTGTTCCCGAAATCACTCAGAGCGCGGAGTCGATATCAAGTTGATTAAATTGACGTAATAAAACTCACTACGCACTTGGTTCGAGTATAAAACAAGGCTTTAATTAACTTGTTTCAAAACATGAAGGTCTCGTTATCTTTCACTAGTTCCTGTTTACAAAATGTCCTGGATCAGCTGGGCCCATGCCCGAGTATTTATACTCCTTGGACGGTGCCACCAGCTGGCCGTCCAGTGTTATTTCATGAGTCTTTCTTCATGGATCATAAGATTCATAACATACACTTTCACTACCACTTTGCACTTACCTCAGATACTCAACTCTACACTCTTGCACCCATCACTTACCTTCACACCACACTTCTGCACCCCCCCAACCCCCGCAGACCCAGTACTCGCCTCGCTGACCTGGCTGGTTTTGGAGCCTTCGGGAAGCCCGCACTTGTAAGGGCAAAAAGGGGATACCAGTTAACAGGCAGTTAATAGGCTTTAAGACCTTCCCGCCTCCAAGGAGATGGGACCCGGCGCGGGACAGCTACCCGCCTCCCAGGAAGCTGGCATGGAGGCGGGTTGGGGGCTGGCAAAATCACCCCCTAACAGTCATAATGTTGGGGATCCAGTCAGCATGTCAGTATTTGCTGACACAATCAGCACAAATAGACACCACTCTGCATGCCTGTCTAGCTTCTCCGGAGACTGGTGGCTAATTCACTGATCGAGTCCCACTCCTCCACTTCCGCACTCCCAGCGCTGTCGATAAATAACAAAGTTGGGAAAAGAGTTCCAGTATCCAGTATGCGGAAGCAGCAATCGGGCCAATAGCTTCAGGAGCACAATAGGATGAGTGGCACCTGTCCGGTGCATTCATGGACTTGTGTAGCAGCGGGTGGGGAAGGATAATGGAGGGAAAGGGAGATGCCCTTCAATCCATCTAAGAATAAAACCGGACGGACCATCTGGCATCGACCTAGGCACCGGCTTCAGAAGCAACAAAGACACACTCAGCCCAATCGACCCAGCAAAGTCCTCCTCACCAAATCTGGGGACTTGTGCCAAAATTGGGAGAGCTGCCCCACAGACTAGTCAAGCAACAGCCTGACATAGTCATACTCACAGAATCATACCTTTCAGTCAATGACCCAAACTCCTCCATCACCATCCCTGGGTATGTCCTGTCCCACCGGCAGGACAGACCCACCAGGGGTGGCGGCACGGTGGTATACAGTCGGGAAGGAGTGGCCCTGGGTGTCCTCAACATTGACTCCAGACCCCATAAAGTCTCATGGCTTCAGGTCAAGTATGGGCAAGGAAACCTCCTGCTGATTACCACCTACCGCCCTCCCTCAGCTGATGAATCAGTACTTTGCCATGTTGAACACCACTTGGAAGAAGCACTGAGAGTAGCAAGGTCACAGAATGTACTCTGGGTGGGGGACTTCAATGTCCATCACCAAAAGTGGCTCAGTAGCACCACTACTGCTTGAGCTGGCTAAGTCCTGAAGGACATAACTGCCAGTCTGCGCCTGCGACAGGTGGTGAGAGAACCGAACACGAGGGAAAAACCTACTTGACCTCATTCTCACCAATCTACCTGTTGCAGATGCATCTGTCCATGAGAGTATTGGTAGCAGTGGCCACCGCACAGTCATTGTGGAAACAAAGTCCCGTCTTCACACTGAGAACACCCTCCATTGTGTTGTGTGGCACTACCACCGTGCTAAATGGGATAGATTCAGAACAGATCTAGCAGCTCAAAACTGGGCATCCATGCGGCACTGTGGGCCATCAGCAGCAGCAGAATTGTATTCTACCACAATCTGTAACCTCATGGCCTGGCATATCCCTCACTCTACCATTACCATCAAGCCAGGGGACCAACCCTGGTTCAATAAGGAGTGTAGAAGAGCATGCCAGGAGCCGCACCAGGCGTACCTAAAAATGAGGTGCCAACCTGGGAAAGCTGCAACACAGGACTACATGCATGCTAAAAAGCAGAAGCAGCATGCTTTAGACAGGGCTAAGTGATCCCACAATCACCAGATCAGATCAAAGCTCTGCAGTCCTGCCACATCCACTCGTGAATGCTGGTGGACCATTAAACAACTAACGGGAGGAAGAGGCTCCATGAATATCCCCATCCTCAATGATGGTGGAGCCCAGCACATGAGTGCAAAGGACAAGGCTGAAGCTTTTGCAACCATCTTCAGCCAGAAGTGCCGAGTGGATGATCCACATCGGCCTCCTCCTGAGGTCTCCACCATCACAGAAGCCAGTCTTCAGCCAATTCGATTCACTCCATGTGATATCAAGAAATGGCTGCGCGCACTGGATACAGCAAAGGATATGGGCCCCGACAACATCCCGGCTATCGTGCTGAAGACTTGTGTTCCAGAACTAGCTGCGCCTCTAGCCAAGCTGTTCCAGTATAGCTACAACACTGGCATCTATCCGACAATGTGGGAAACTGCCCAGGTATGTCCTGTCCACAAAAAGCAGGACAAATCCAATCCGGCCACTTACCGCCCCATCAGTATGCTTTCAATCATCAGACAGGTGATGGAAGGTGTCATCGACAGTGCTATCAAGCAGCACTTACTCACCAATAACCTGCTCACTGATGCCCAGTTTGGGTCCCGCGAAGACCACTCAGCTCCTGACCTAATTGCAGCCTTGGTCCAAACATGGACAAAGGAGTTGAATTCCAGAGGTGAGGTGAGAGTGACTGCCCTTGACATCAAAACAGCATTTGACCAAGTGTCGCATGGAGGAGCCCTAGTAAAACTGAAGTCAATGGGAATCGGGGGGGAAAACTCTCCACTGGCTGGAGTCATGACTAGCACAAAGGAAGATGGTTGTGGCGATTGAAGGTCAATCATCACAGCCCCAGGACATCGCTTCAGGAGTTCCTCAGGGCAGTGTCCTAGGCCCAACCATCTTCAGTTGCTTCATCAATGACCTTCCCTCCAACATAAGGTCAGAAATGGGGATATTTGCTGATGACAGCACAGTGTTCAGTGCCATTCACAACTCCTCAGATAATGAAGCAGTCCATGCCCGCATGCAAGAAGACCTGGACGACGTTCAGGCTTGGGCTGATAAGTGGCAGGTAACATTCGTGCCACAGAAGTGCCAGGCAATGATCGTCTCCAACAAGCGAGAGTCTAAACACTGCCCCTTGACATTCAACGGCGTTACCATCGCCGAATCCCCCACCATCAACATCCTGGGGGTCACCATTGACCACAAACTTAACTGGACCAGCCACATAAATACAGTGGCAACAAGAACAGGTCAGAGGCTAGGTATTCTGCAACAAGTGTCTCACCTCCTGACTCCCCAAAGCCTTTCTACCATCTACAAGGCACAAGTAAGGAGTGTGATAATAATAATAACTTCCGGGAAGTTATGTCATCACTTCCTGTGAACTGTGAACTATGAACTATGAACTGTGTACATACCTCACTTCCTGTCATATGTCACTTCCTGTTGGACTGGTATAAATACTGGACTGTTCAGTATTGTAAGAGGCTTCTACCAGAGGCATGGTAAAGACCTCTCTTGTATATAGTGTGTTTATAAGTTACTTAAAGCTTACTTTAAAGTTACTTGATGGTAAGACTCCTTTTTCTTACATCAATTTAAGTAACTTAAATATTTACACTTACAAATACTAGACCTTCGGACAAACTCGGAGTTAAGGATCCAGGGAACCACCCATCATGGAGAGAATCCTTAGACATATTCGTCTGGACTTGGACCCGAATACACCAGCAGCTGGCAGGGTATGGAAGCATTGGTACCGTACTTTTGAGAATTTTCTGGATGAATGTAAAGCGGATGCTCCTACTAGATTGAGGATACTTATCAACTATGTGACCCCAAAAGTGTTCGAATATGTTGATGAATGGGATAATTACGATGAGGTGATTCGGGCACTTAAGAAACTGTATGCCAAGACCCCAAATGAGGTCTATGCTAGACATCTACTGGCCACAGCCCAACAAGGGCCAGGGGAATCGATTAACGAATTCCTGCAAGAACTTCGCAGGCTCAGCATAGATTGTAACTTTCAGGCAGCCTCAGCTGAGCTGTACCGCGAAGAAATGATTCGTGATGCTTTCATCTGCGGGATTGCCTCTCCATTTATACGCCAGCGTCTACTAGAAAGTAAAACACTTGAGCTACAAAAAGCTTTTGACCTAGCTTGTTCTCTGGATTTGGCAAAGAGAAATGCAGACCTCTATCAGCTGCCCAGATCTCGATCTGCTGCTGTAACTGCAACCAGACAATTCAAGCGGTCTCAGGTGAACCCTATCATGGGGGAATCTAATTCTGATAATTCTGATGAAGAAGAGGAGGATGACCCCACTTTAGCAGCCTCTTGGCAATCTAGGAAGGAATGCTTCTTTTGTGGAGATGCTTTTCACCCTAGGAAAACCTGCCCTGCTCGCAATGCAATCTGCAGTTATTGCAAAAAGAAAAGGACACTTTGCTAAAGTTTGCCTATCAAGGGCCTCTACGAGGGCCAATCCAGCTAAGGCCTACCGAACTGCCCCAATTAGGGCCTATCAAGATGCTCCAGCTAGGACCTATCAAGCTTCCTCTCGAGCTCTCTCCCGAAGAAGCACACCGAGAGTTTTAGCCACTCTCTGTGCAACGACACCAATTACAGCTGCTTGCCCACAGAACCTGTCTCATGCAGCCACAAAAGTTTCTATTAAAGGGCATACCTTAGATGCCTTAATTGACTCAGGAAGTACTGATAGTTTCATTAAGGAACAGATTGTTGCGAAATTGAAACTACATGTCTTCCCATCGGACCAGGCAATTGCGATGGCTCAGTCATCACTTAACACCAGAATCTCCGGCTTTTGTGTTGTTGATATGACACTTCATGGTCGTATGTATCCCTCCACCCGACTTTTGGTGCTCGAGGACTTATGTAGTGATCTCCTCTTAGGGCTGGACTTCCAAAAACAGCATAAGAAACTCACCATTGAGTTCGGTGGATCCAAACCCGGACTTACTATTTCTAATATACCGTCTAAATTACCGTTTTGTGCATTGTCAGCAGCTTCACTTGATGAACCCTCATTATTTGCCAGTATTCCGCCTCGATGCAAACCAATAATAACGAAATCGCGGCGCTTTAATCAGGAAGACCAATCTTTTATTGCGGCTGAAATCTCTCGACTTCTAGCAGAGGATATCATCGAACCATGTTCGTCGCCCTGGCGGGCTCAAGTCGTCATTGTCAAGAACCCTCTAAAACCTCACAAACAACGACTATGCATTGATTATTCGCAAACCATCAATCAATATACCGACTTGGATGCCTACCCATTGCCATGCATTGATGATATGGTTAATAAACTGGCCGAATACAAAGTGTTCTCAACTTACGATTTAAAAAGTGCCTATCATCAGGTACCCTTGAAGGTCTCAGATAAGCAGTACACGGCCTTTGAGGCTAATGGACGGCTGTACCAATTTCGTCGCCTCCCATTCGGGGTTACTAATGGAGTGGCTGTCTTCCAACGGGCAATGGATGGCCTGGTTAAGCAGGAAAACCTAAGGGACACTTTTCCCTATCTTGATAACATTACCATTGCAGGTCACGATCAACAGGAACACGATGCCAACCTCCAAAAATTTCGGGATGCCCTCCATCGCCGTAATTTGACCCTGAATGAATCCAAATCTGTTGAGTCACAACCGACCATCAACATCCTTGGCTATTGCGTAGGCAATGGTATCATTAAGCCAGACCCAGAAAGACTTCGCCCGCTCCAAGAGCTCCCGTCACCTAAGAATCCGGCTTCTTTACGTCGGGCTCTCGGTCTGTTTGCATACTACGCTAAATGGATTCCTAATTTTTCGGACAAAATCCAACCCTTGCTGCATGCTAGATCATTTCCAATGGGAACAGTGGCTGTTGCAGCCTTTAACCTTCTCAAAAAACAGTTGGAGAAAGCGGCTCTTCACTCCATCGATGAGAATCTCCCTTTCGTGGTTGAATGTGATGCCTCGGAGGTGGCGATCTCGGCTACTCTGAATCAGGAAGGTCGTCCTGTAGCATTTATGTCCAGGACCTTACAAGGTGCCGAGCTACATTATCCTCCGGTTGAGAAAGAAGCCACAGCCATCATAGAGGCAGTACGGAAGTGGAACCATTTTCTAGCTCGCCAGCACTTTACATTGATCACGGACCAACGATCAGTCGCCTTCATGCTCGATAATCGAAAACGAACCAAAATTAAGAATAATAAAATACAACTTTGGAGGATGGAACTGGCCTCTTTTGGTTATACCATTCTCTATCGGCCTGGCAAGGAGAATGTGGCCCCGGACACCCTCACACGGGCATTCTGCTCCACTATGTCATCCTCTACTCTCATGGATGTCCACAATGGATTGTGTCATCCTGGCGTTACGCGCATGCTACATTTCGTACGATCACGGAATCTCCCATTTTCCACTGGAGATGTAAAGAAAATATGCTCAGAATGCCGGCTTTGTGCGGAATTAAAACCTCAGTTCTTCCGCCCCTCAGATGGTATACTCATACATGCAACCCAACCGATGCAACGACTTAGCATTGATTTTAAGGGCCCAGTGCCCTCTTCAACTCGGAACACATATTTGTTCACCATGATCGACGAATATTCACGTTTTCCGTTTGCCTTCCCCTGCTCCAATATGCTGGCGTCCACAGTAATCTGCTGCCTTGAGCAGGTATTTACTCTCTGTGGCATGCCGGCTTATATTCACTCAGATCGGGGTCCATCCTTTATGTCAAGGGAACTCAAGGACTACGTCTCAGAACGGGGAATTGCTACAAGCAAAACAACACCATACCATCCCATCGGAAATGGGCAGGTAGAGAGGTATAACGGTATCATCTGGAATTCCGTACGTCTCGCTTTAAGATCTCGGGGCCTACCAGACCAGCAATGGGAAACAGTGCTTCCGGATGCATTGCACTCTATACGGTCCCTGCTTTCTACAGCCACAAATACTACACCTCATGAGCGGTTCTTTGGATTCCAGCGTCGCTCATCTCATGGGACATCACTCCCGTCATGGCTAACTACTCCTGGACCTGTATTACTCCGAAGATACGTTCGGACGTCTAAAAATGACCCTCTCGTAGACGAGGTCGAACTAACCGATGCCAACCCCACCTATGCAAACATACGATATTCCGACGGCCGAGAATCTACCGTATCATTACGGGATCTGGCTCCCTGCCCACCAGGACCTAGTGGGACATTGGGTGATGGCATTTCACCAGGAAACTCTTGGGACCTATCGGGTACCCCTCTCCAGGATCCTGATCGGACACCAACTAGCTTGGTGCCGGTAGAACCCCGTACTCAAAGTTGCGACCCTCCCAGTACCGCACATGAAAGTACTGATCCGCCACAGACCAGCTCTGCACCTCCCTCTGAACAGAGGCAGTCCGACTTTGAACCTATTGGGGCTCGTACACGAAACCATGATCTCCCCGACCCTTCACAGGGCAATCCAGGCCACACAGACTCTGACCAATGGACAACCGCATGTAAGCGGACCAGCGACCCTCTACGACGGGAATCCAAACGGGTGCGACTCTTCCTCATTCGGCGGCTGCGGAACAAAAGGTAGACCACAGCCTCCTAATCCTGCAGGAGGGAAGAATGTGATAATAATAATAACTTCCGGGAAGTTATGTCATCACTTCCTGTGAACTGTGAACTATGAACTATGAACTGTGTACATACCTCACTTCCTGTCATATGTCACTTCCTGTTGGACTGGTATAAATACTGGACTGTTCAGTATTGTAAGAGGCTTCTACCAGAGGCATGGTAAAGACCTCTCTTGTATATAGTGTGTTTATAAGTTACTTAAAGCTTACTTTAAAGTTACTTGATGGTAAGACTCCTTTTTCTTACATCAAGGAGTGTGATAGAATATTCTCCACTTGCCTGGATGAGTGCAGCTCCAACAACACTGAAGAAGCTCGACACCATGCAGGACAAAGCAGCTCGCTTGATTGGCACCCCCTCTACCACCTTAAACATTCACTCCCTCCACCACTGCCGTACCGTGGCTGCAGTGTGTACCATCTACAAGATGCACAGCAGCAACTCATCAAGGCTTCTTCGGCAGCACCTCCCAAACCCGCAACCTTTTCCACCTAGAAGGACAAGGGCAGCAGACACATGGGAACACCACCACCCTCAAGTTCCCCTCCAAGTCACACATCATCCTGATGTAGAAGTATATTGCTGATCCTTCATCTTTGCTGGGTTAAAATCCTGGCACTCCCTACCTAGCAGCACTGTGGGAGTACCTTCACCACACGGACTGCAGCGGTTCAAGAAGGCGGCTCACCACCACCTTCTCAAGGGCAATTAGGGATGGGCAATAAATGCTGGCCTTGCCAGCAGCACCCATATCCCATAAAAAATGAATGAAAAAAAAGATGTGGAGAGAATGTTTCCACGTGTGGGAAAATCCAAAACTAGGGGCCATACATACAAGATAGTTACTAATTTCCCCATCGGATTTAGAAGGAGAAATTTCTTTACTCAAAGTGGTTAGAATGTGGAACTCGCTATCACAGGAAGTGGTTGAGGCAAATAGCATAGATGCTTTCCAAAGGAAACTAAATGAGTACATGAGAGAAAAGGGAATAGAAAGATACGCTGAAAGACTGAGATGATGTAGATGGAATGGGAGGAGACGCGTGTGGACTATAAACACCAACACACATTAGTTGGGCCAAATATGCTGTGACATGAATCTTGTCATTCATGTGGGAATGACTTATGTAATAATACTGGGCAGCCTGTTGGTGGCGCTGTCCAGGGAGAGTATAAATACTCGGGCATGGGCCTAGCTTGCTCAGGAAATTCTTTAACAGGAATGAATGAAGGACACAACTAGATCTCCATGTTGAAAAACAGTTGATTAAAGCCTTGTTTAATACTCAGACCAAGTGCCTAGTACTTTTCTTATGTCATGTTGTATATTCCATGTAATTCCTCGTAAATCAGTGACCTCAGTATAAATGAAATGGAATCTGTAGACAGGCTAAATTGGCTCAAATAAATCCCCAGGGATAGATGGTGTCTATCCCAGAGTGCAGAGAGAAACTAGGCAGGAGATCTGAAGTACTGACAATCATTAGAATGGAGTCTTTAAAGACACCAGCTGATTGGGAACAGGCTAATATGGTATCAATATTCAGAGAGGGTAACAAATCAGACACGAGCAACTACAGACCAATTTTTGTACTTCCATTCCATGTAAAATAATGGAATTGATTATCAGGAGTAAACTTCAGGATTATCTATTCAACAATCACCTTGTTAACAGCAGTCAAAATTGACTCAGATGAGAAAGATCCTGCTTGACAAACCTGAGAGGAGTTCCCCCAGGCATGGAGCTGGCACTACTACTGGTGTCTAATTTAATTAAATGACCTGGATTCAGAAAATCAATACAAAGTGGTCAAATTTGCAGATGATGTCTAACTAGGCGGGATAGCGGAACTATAGGAAGCAACTTGGAAATTACAGAATGAGTTAGACAAAATATGTAATGAGCAGAACAATGGCAGATTAAATTTAATACAGAAAGGTCTAAAATGCTACACATAGGAAGGAAAAATAGACAACGTGAACTTGATGAATAGTGCTGAAATAGCCAAGGATGAAACTGAAAGAGACTCATGAATATATCCAACCAATGCAGAGCAGCAATGAACAAGGTTAATAGGATGTTGAACTACATAGCCAAAACAGTAGAATATAAGTCAGAGAAGGTAAGTGATGAATCTTTATAGTGCTCTGGTCAGACACGCACCTTGAATACTGTGTCCAGTTCGGCCCAGCAAGAAATGAGAGGCATTCAAGTGCTGGAGACAGTGCAGAGGTGAGCTACTAGGCTGGTCCCCAGCATCAGAGGCCTGAGTTATGAGGAAACATTGGAGAAACTTGGGCTTTATCCATAATTTTCCAAAGCTCTTTCGATTCAGCAATTGTCCCTTTGGATTGGAAAATTGCAAATGTAACTCCATTATTTAAGAAAGGAGAGAGAAACTGGGAAATTCATACAATCATAGAAAAATTATGACACAGAAGGAGGCCATTCAGCCCATCATATCCATGCTGGTCGGAAAAGAGCTACCCAGCCTAATCCCACCTTCCAGCACTAGGCCCATAGCCCTGTAGGTTACGGCCCTTCAAGCGCACATCCAAGTACTTTTTCAATGTGATGAGGGTTTCTGCCTCCACTACCCTTTCGGGCAGCGAGTTCCAGTCTCCCACCACCCTCCGGGTGAAAATCTTTTTCCTCATCTCCCCTCTAATATTTCTACCAACTACTTTAAATCTATGCCCCTGGTTCTTGACCCCTCTGCTAATTGAAATAGGTCCTTCCTATCCACTCTATCTCGGCCCCTCATAATTTTATACATCTCAATTAAATCTCCCCTTGGCCTCCTCTGTTCCAAGGAAAACAACTCCAGCCTATCCAGTCTTTCCTCATAGCTAAAGTTGTCCAGTCCTGGCAACATCCTCGTAAATCTCCTCTGCACCCTCTCCAGTGCAATTACATGCTTCCTGTAATGTGGTGACCAGAACTGCACGCAGTACTCAAGCTGTGGCCTAACCAGTGTTGTATACAGTTCAAGCATAACCTCCCTACTCTTATATTCTATGCCTCAGCTAATAAAGGAAAGCATTCCGTATGCCTGTTTAACTACATTATCGACCTGTCCTGCTATCTTTAAGGATCTGTGGACATACACTCCAAGGTCCCTCTGTCCCTGCACACCTCTCAGTATCCTCCCATTAATTGTATATTCCCTTGCCTTGTTGCCCCTCCCCAAATGCATTACCTCACACTTTTCCAGATTGAATTCCATTCAGACCTGTTATAGACCTATTAGTCTAACATCTGTTGTGGGGAAGTTATTGGAATTTATAATTAAGGACAGAGTGACTGAGCACTTGGAGAAATATGAGCCGATTAGAGAGACCCAATATGGATTTGTAAAGGGTAGGTCATGTCTAATGAACCTAAATGAATTTATTGAGGAAGTAACAGTAGACAGGGGAATGCTTATGGATGTAGTTTATATGGATTTCCAAAAGGCATTCGGTAAGGTTTCACATAAGAGACTGTTAGCTAAAATTAAAGCTCATGGAATTGAAGGCAAAATATTGACCTGGTTAGGAGACTGGTTAGGCGGTAGAGTAAGGATATTGGGTATGTACTCGAATTGGAAGGAAGTGACTAGTGGTGTCCCACAAGGATCTGTGATGGACCCTCAACTATTCATTATATGCAGTAATGGCTCAGATTTTGTGGTCAGTGGCGAAGGAATGGCGCTTGTCATTCATTGCGCTTACAGCTTCCCACAGACTTTTTGCGGGCTTTTGATCGGCAAATTGTCATCGGACATCTAATCCAGGACGGCGCCCTCTACAGGGGATCTGTGGCGTGTGTGAGCAGGGAAAGCAACAGTGTGCCTCTTCAACCAATCAGATCGAAGAATCCTCACTGAAACACGCAGGGCTAGAAATTTGGTATCCTCCCAGTTGGGGCGCTAAAATTTTAAAAGTTGAAGAATCATTGTTGACTCGCGTGAAATTCGGTGTTAGTGCTCCAGGAAAGAAGTGGAGCGCTAAATCAAGCACTCCACTTCCTTCCTGGAGCGCTAAAGGGAAGGGCCATCGCTGCAGGCTTTGCATTGGGACCAGTTAGATGGTCCCCGATGGCAGCCGTGATCTGGCCCGATCAGCCGCATGCACTCCAGTGTGCCGGGCTGATCGATCGTGGCCCAGGAGCAATCGAAAAAAAGCAACTGAAGCATTGTTAAATCTCCTACCTGTGTCAACATCCCCTTTTATTTGTGCCTCCGAAATTCCCGGCCTCCCGAACAACGCTTCCTGCAGCTGTCGGTGTTGTCGCCCGGTGATGCTGCAGGGGGCGGAACCGAAGTTTGGGACTGGGGCGCTACGTACGGCAATGATGTCATGATCTCTGGGTGCAGGAGATTGTGGCGCAAAGTGTTACCGCTGCTGCAAACCTCTCAGCCAAGTTAACAGGAGTCGTTCATCTCGCCGCGCCCGGTTGGTAAGCCGTTAGCACCCCATTATTGACCCCCGGAGGCACTAATGGGAGGTGCAAAGGAGACCAATTTCTGGTTCGCAGAATCTAAACTAGGATGTATAAATTAGAATATTTAATTCAATGCAAAATCATGTACAGAAAGCGAAACAAAGAGAGGGAAAAAAATGTTGGGTTAGAGATAAAAAAGACAGAAAGAAAAAGTAAAGTAAAATGTATTTACATTTTTTTAAATCTCCAACAATAATTAAAATCTGAAGGAATGAGACTCCACACTTGAAAAAATAAATTTTTCAAGGCTATAGTGGTTGTTTAGCAGTAATTAAGGCTTATCACGCTGTTAAAAATTCACTTACACCTGATTGCACCAGCACTAACTTTTTCTGGCATGTTTAGTGGGTACTAGTGGGTAAGTACTACTAAGTACTACAACTTCACGTGCTTCATGTATTTTAATGCTGAGTCTCTCAGCAAGATACCAGTGCAATGCAGCGTGTGGAGGAGCAGGGCAAATCGGACAGCAACTTTTGGATTTCTGCGTTTAACTGCGCATGAACGGAGGCCGGAAATTGCTGTCCAATTTACTCAATTGTAACAGTGAGCGCCAATGTTCCCTGTAAGCTGGCTTTGTTCTGCGCAGGCTGTTTCTTTTAATGCGCGGTCCCTTTAAATTTCTGCACATGCGCGATATTTACAATGTAAAAGCTGGTGAAACGGCCTGCGTGGGACATTTCAGATTACTGCGCGGCCGCTTGCGTGCACACCTGAGCAGGAACATTGGTGAGTGCTGACAGCCTCACCATTAGTCCCATCGCAAAGTCTGGACCAAAGACTTAGAAAACACAATAGAGAGCCATATCACCAAGTTTGCTGATGACACAAGATTGATGGCATAGTAAGTAGTGGAGACAAGAACATAAGATTACAATGAGGCATTGATAGAATAAGTTAATTAGTGGGCAAAACTGTGGCAGATGGATTTCACTGCATACCGGCATACACCGCGTGCTCTCTCCCCAGGGCGCGGACATAACCGTGGAAAAGAGGCAGCAGCCAAAGCAAACAACCCCATTGGCCATGTCTAGCCTGGACCTGTGGATGGCCACCTTGACCAGACCCAGGAGCAGACCGACGAAGAGGTCCTTTGACTTGCCCGCCCCTCCTCCACACCAGGTGGCCAAAGATCAGGAGGATGGGACTGAAGTGCAGCCAGAAATTGAGGAGCAACCTCTTCAAATAATGAAATAGGAGCTGCAATATCTCACACTCAACATAGGCCTGGATTTTGCAGTTTTGAAGGGATCGCCTTCGCCGCTGACCTTGGAAAAAGCTGCCCACAAAGATTTAGTGGGCCTTATGCATAGATATCCTCTATTCTGATGTCACTTTGAATTTGGCACCATCTATAGGGGATCTGTAGCATTCAACAACATGGCAGGCAGGATGCAGGCTGCTCAACCAATCAGATTTAAGAATTATCACAGACAGCAAAGCAAGAAGTAAAAAGCAGGGAATATAATTCACATTTAAATAATTTTTAAGTTAGATGACAGCCATGGCTCAGTTGGTAGCACTCTCGCCTCTGAGTTAGAAGGTTGTGGGTACAAGTCCCACTCCAGAGACTTGAGCACAAAAATATATGCTGACACTCCATGGCAGTACTGAAGGAGTGCTGCACTGTCAGAGCTACCGTCTTTCGGATGAAACGTTAAACCGAGGCTCCGTCTGCTCTCTCAGGTGGACATAAAAGATCCCGGTGTTGTGTATGTACCTTTAAGAGAATAACTGGTCTCAGACTGCAGTACCGGCAGTGACCACCCCTGTATAAAAGGCGCTAGTGAGCCTCTGTAGTTTCAGTTTCCCGATTGACTTCAATCAGTAAAGACTTGTTTTGTTCAACTCCTGCTGTCCGTGTCTCAATCATTCACGGACATAATGCTGGCGACGCGCAGATACGAACTTACCTACAGTCTGCACCACCTCCTGGGATCCATTCCTGCAGCGACGTGAGCAGAGGTCGAGGCCAGAAGGAAGAAAGAAGCAGTAGAAACGGGCGTCGACTGTGGGCATCCGCCCCTGTGTTAGCAGAGTTGAAGATTGCTGGAGAAGCTGTCGAAAGCGGGGCCTGGTCCCTGTCGACAGTGCTTCAGCTAATCGGGCTGGTGGCAGGTAGTGCACTGATCCTTCCTGGGCTGCGGCGTTCGCGAACTCGAGCGGGTGGCTTGCAACGGGGCCGAGCAGCGTTGTCGGGAAGAGGAGAGAGAGAGGGTGGAGCACACAGGGCGCGGCCGGTGCTACAAAGCCGGGCTGCGTATAGACCCGAGAAGAGGGAGGCAAGAGTCCCACAGGGTTGTTCCACGACGGGAAAATAATAAAAAAAGAAATATTAAACGCGCAAGAAACCGCGAGGAGCTGCAGGTTGTAACGGGAACCGCGGAAAGCAGCGCTAGCAACAGCGGGGAAGAAGGCAAAGCGCGGGAGGCGCCATCTTAATCAGCGGGGAAGAAGGCAAAGCGCGGGAGGTGCCATTTTGTTAAATCGGGGAAGAAGGCAAAGCACGGGAGGCGCCATTTTAGATTTTCAAGATGCCGAAGACTGGCTGTATCACTGCCTTTGATAATACAATAGAGGACTGGACCACGTATGTGGAAAGAGTCAAGGTATATTACGAGGCAAACGAAATAGCCGATGAGAAAAAGGCATCGGTATTGCTAAACTTAATGGGCGCTAGAACGTACGGCCTATTGCGGGACCTGATTACTCCAGCCAAACCGAAGGTGAAGAGTTTTAACGAAATTGTTGCTGTCCTACAGGAACACCTAAACCCTGCACCGCTGTTGATAGCAGAAAGATTTAAATTCCACAGGAGAACTCCGCATAAAGATGAGAGCAATGCTGAGTACCTTACGGAACTACGCAAGCTATCAAAGCACTGCCAGTTCGGAGCAGGACTGGCAGATACCCTACGGGACAAATTTGTCTGTGGACTCCTGAGTGAAGGAAAACAGAAGAAGTTACTCTCAGAGAAAGAGCTGACGCTAGATAAGGCTTTCAGCGTGGCAGTATCATACGAAGCAGCAGCCAGGGGAGCTGCAGAAATTCAACAAAAGCCACAGGAATACAGCACCCACGAAATGACACGGGGATTTGAAAAATGTTATCGCTGTGGCAGAACTGACCATGACCAGAAGGACTGCTGGTCCAAAGACAAAATATGCAGGCAATGCGGAAAGATGGGACACATTGCACGAGTTTGCAGGTCTGGGAAGAAGACCAGCGACAACAAAAAGGCTACTAAGGAACCGTACAAGAAAGTACAAAAGATGACGGACAGTAGTTCCGAAGACCAGATGAGCGATAGTGAATCTGGGAACAGGAGACTAAGCTGTCTCAAACTTCACAATGTAATCGCAAAAGAGGATCACCGAACCATTTGGGTCACCCTCACGATAGCAGGGTCCCAAGTTAAAATGGAATTGGATACAGGATCAGCGCTAACTGTCATGAACCGACGAGACTACGAGCGGCTATTCTCACACATACCCTTGCGAGAGACATCCATCGTCTTGACGACGTATACGGGGCAAAAAGTATACCCCAGAGGAAAAATAAGGGTGCCTGTCGAATACAACGGCAAGAAAATACGGAAATTGTATCTCTACATACTGCAAAACGGTGGACCACCGTTATTGGGATGTGAATGGATCAGGAAGATAAGCTTAGATTGGCACTCCATTCATGCAATGACAGTGGACAGTAAAAAAGATGACGACGTCACTCCTGGACGATTGTCAACAATCTTAGCTAACGCCAAAGAGGTATTTCAACAAGAACTGGGCACTCTTAAAGGCGTAACCGCTTCGATGAAAATAGAAGAGAATGCAATTCCCAAGTTTTTCAAAGCAAGACCGGTACCATATGCAATTCGCCCAGCCGTTGAAGCAGAGCTGGAGAATCTGGAGAAGGCAGGCGTGTTGTCTAAGGTCGACTGGAGCGAGTGGGCGACACCCATCATTCCTGTCATGAAGAAAACGTTAAGCAATAAGTCTGAGGAGCCAAGGAAGGTTCGCATCTGTGGGGATTTCAAGGTGACGGTGAACCCAGTCCTTCACACAGTACAATATCCTCTTCCAAGGATAGAAGACATCTTCGCCTCACTGTCTGGAGGGAAGCGTTTTACAAAAATTGACCTAGCACAAGCATATTTGCAGATGGAGGTTGAAGAATCCTCTAGGAAGTATCTCACGATAAACACTCACAAAGGTCTTTACCAGTATCATCGATTCGTATTCGGAGTAGCATTGGCTCCGGCGATATGGCAAAGAGCGATGGAACAAGTCCTGCAAGGGATTCCGGGGACTCAGTGTTACTTGGACGACATCCGTGTGACAGGTGAAGATGACGGTGAACACCTTAACAACCTAGAACAGGTGCTCACTAGACTACGGGAACATGGGCTACGAGCCAACCGCCCCAAGTGCGAGTTTTTTAAGAAACAGATATCGTATTGTGGCCACGTGATTGATGAAGAGGAGTTACATAAGTCCCCTGACAAAATTGAAGCGGTTGTTAAGGCCCCAGCGCCTGAAAATGTGTCACAACTGAGGTCATTCCTCGGATTGGTGAATTACTACCGTAAGTTTTTGCCGAATTTGTCGACAATTCTGCACCCGCTGAACGCCCTGCTACGAACGGGAGTAGCATGGAAATGGAGCAATGACTGTAAGCGGGCCTTTCAGAAGAGTAAGGACTTAATCACTTCAAGAGAAGTATTGGCTCACTACAACCCAGCGCTGCCGATCAGACTGGCGTGTGATGCGTCTCCATACGGCATTGGGGCGGTACTGTCACATAAATTCCTTGATGGTTTAGAGAGGCCGATAGCTTTTGCGTCACGCTCGTTAACTTCTGCCGAGCGTAACTACGCCCAGATTGACAGAGAGGCCCTCAGCCTAGTGTGGGGGGGGAAGAAGTTCAATCACTACCTGCACGGTCAAAAATTTACTCTACTAACCGATCATCAACCTCTTGTCTCCATTTTCAACCCTCAGAAGGGCGTACCGATAATGACAGCACAACGGCTGCAGAGGTGGTCCCTTTTCCTAGGGGCACACCAATATGACATCAAGTACAAAGGAACTAAACAGCATGGGAATGCTGATGGATTGTCATGCCTACCGTTGCCGACGGTGGAAGAAGAAGACCTTGCAGTGGATCCAATGGAGTTATTCCACTCGACCATAGTCGAATGTCTCCCTGTGACGAATGCAAACATAGAAAAGGAAACACGGAATGACCCGACACTATCACGGGTTTATGATTTAACGGTGAAGGGATGGCCAGCACATGGCGAACCACTGCTGCCAGTATTCTTGCCGAGAAGAGAACAGCTGTCAGTGTGCAGAGGAACCTTGATGTGTGGATCCAGAGTAGTAATTCCACCTAAGTTGACGGATAGAGTGCTCAATGAGCTTCATGAGGGTCATCTGGGTGGGGTAAAAATGAAGAACTTAGCCAGAGCGTTTGTGTGGTGGCTGGGAATCGATAGAGAAATCGAAGAGATGACCAAGAGCTGTGCAGGATGCCAGAAGGTCCAAAACGCCCCACCACAAGCTCCTCTGCATCCATGGGAGTGGCCCTCATCTCCATGGCAAAGGGTGCACATTGATTTTGCTGGTCCCTTCATGGACTCGATGTTTTTAATTGCAGTCGATGCACATTCAAAGTGGCCAGAGGTAATAAAAATGTCCTCAACCACCACGGAAAAAACTATCACAGTTTTACAAACCATATTCGCCAGGAATGGGCTGCCTGAACAGATTTGCTCTGACAATGGACCACAGTTTGTGTCTGAAGAGTTCCGGAGATTCTTAAAGAACAATGGTGTTAAGCATTACACATCTGCCCCATATCATCTAGCCACTAATGGATTGGCCGAGAGGTTCCAGCGTCGGCGGGAATCCTGAGCGGCAGAGCGGGGCTATAAAAGTCCCAGAGACCCAGGTAAGGCCTCACAACGTCGGCGGGAATCTCGAGCGGCAGAGCGGGGCTATAAAAGTCCCAGAGACCAGGTAAGGCCTCACAGCGTCGGCGGGAATCCTGAGCGGCAGAGCGGGGCTATAAAAGGTCCCAGAGACCCAGGTAAGGCTTCACAGCGTCGGCGGGAAACTCGAGCGGCAGAGCGGGGCTATAAAAGGCCCCAGAGACCAGGAAAGGCCTCACAGCCTCGACGGGAAACTCGAGCAGCAGAGCGGGGCTATAAAAGGCCCCAGAGACCAGGTAAGGCCTCACAGCGTCGGCAAGAATCTCGAGCGGCAGAGCGGGGCTATAAAAGTCCCAGAGACCAGGTAAGGCCTCACAGCATCGGCGGGAAACTCGAGCAGCAGAGCGGGGCTATAAAAGGCCCCAGAGACCAGGTAAGGCCTCACAGCGTCGGCGAGAATCTCGAGCGGCAGAGCGGGGCTATAAAAGTCCCAGAGACCAGGTAAGGCCTCACAGCGTCGGCGAGAATCTTGAGCGGCAGAGCGGGGCTATAAAAGTCCCAGAGACCAGGTAAGGCCTACCAGTCTCCAGTCTGGGAACTTGGAGGGAAGGAGAGAGGTAAAAAGTAATCCAAGTGTGATGTCACCAGAAAGCGGGTAAGTGATTGGTTGGTAAGTATTTCTCCCTTTTTAAGCTTAAATCTCTGGTTTATAGTTTCTAAGGTGTGATATTCACCATCTAGAATCGAGGCAGAGGGTATATAAGAATAATATTAATAAATTTAATTAATTACATAGAATGGGAGATCAGGCGATGTGTTGCTGCTGCAATATGTGGGAGCTGGTGGACACCATTGATGCTCACGGTGATCACATTTGCAGTAAGTGTTGGCTGCTCGAGGAATTCCGGCTCCGTGTTGAAGAGCTGGAGTCTGAGCTTCAAACACTGAGACACATCAGGGAGGGGGAGAGTTACCTGGACTCTGTGTATCAGGAGGTAGTCACACCAATTAGATTAATTAATTCAGAAGTAGTCCGTGGCCAGGGTCAGGATGGTGTGACTAGAAGTGAGGCAGGTACGGGGATCCAGGAGGTAGTGTTGGAGGAGCCGCAGCCCTTGCACTTGTCCAACAGGTTCGAGGCTCTTACTCCCTGTGAGGATGGGAACAGGGACTGCGGGGAGGATGAGCAACCTGGCCACAGCACCGTGGAGTGGGGGGCCATTCAAGTGGGGGGAGTTAAAAGAAATGTTGTAGTGGTAGGGGATAGTATCGTTAGGGGGATAGATAGAGTTCTCTGCAGCCGAGAGCGAGAGTCCCGAAGGCTGTGTTGCCTGCCCGGTGCCAGGGTTAAGGACATCACCTCTGGACTGGAGAGAAAATTGGAGTGGGAGGGGGAGGATCCAGTTGTCGTGGTCCATGTTGGTACCAACAACATAGATAGGACAAGGAAGGAGGTTCTGCTGAGGGAGTTTGAGCAGCTAGGGGCCAAATTAAAAAGCAGAACCACAAGGGTAATAATCTCTGGATCATTCCCTGAGCCACGAGCGAATTTGGCTAGGACAAATAAAATTAGAGAGTTAAATGCGTGGCTCAAAGACTGGTGTGGGAGAAATGGGTTTTGCTTCCTGGGACACTGGCACCAGTACTGGGGCAGGAGGGAGCTGTTCCGTTGGGATGGGCTTCACTTGGCCAGTGCTGGGACTAGAGTCCTGGCGGATCATATAACTAGGGCTGTAGAGAGGGCTTTAAACTAACTAGTGGGGGGGAGGTTCCTAGAGAGCAAATAATACAAATGACAACAGAGAAGGTCATAGACTTAGGTAGCAGTGGGGAAATTAAAAACCAGAGCATGTCAGGAAGGGGCAGAAGGTATGGAGTAAAAGGTAAAGTAATAAAAAGGGCAAAAGCAGGAACTAAGTGTCACAAAACATCTTTGAAAGTTCTCTACCTGAATGCACGTAGCATTCGTAACAAAATAGATGAGTTAATGGCACAAATAACTACATATGGGTATGATCTTGTGGCCATTACAGAAACATGGCTGCAGGGTGACAATGCCTGAGAATTAAACATACCAGGTTATTTAACGATCAGGAAGGACAGGCAGGAAGGAAGGGGAGGTGAGGTGGCTATGTTAATAAAGGAAGGAATCATTGTAATACAGAGAAATGATATTGGGTCAAAAGGTCAGGACAATGAAACAGTTTGGGTGGAGGTAAGGAATAATAAGGGGAAAAAAACACTAGTGGGCGTAGTCTATAGGCCTCCGAACTGTGGCAACTCTGTTGGACGGAGTATCAATCAGGAAATAGTTAAGGCTTGTAATAAGGGAACATCTATAATTATGGGGGATTTTAACTATCATATTAATTGGACAAATCAAATTGGGCAGGGCTGCCTTGAGGATGAGTTCATTGAGTGTATTAGGGATGGGGTTCTTGAGCAGTATGTAACTGAACCGACCAGGGGCAAGCAACCTTAGATCTGGTCCTGTGTAACAAGACAGGATTAATTAAAAATGTCCTAGTAAAGGATCCCCTTGGAATGAGTGACGATAACATGGTTGAATTCCATATTCAATTAGAGGGTGAGAAGGTTGGATCTCAAACAAGCGTGCTAAGCTTGAATAAAGGAGACTATGAAGGTATGAGAGCGGAATTGAGTAGAGTGGATTGGGAAAATAGATTAAAGGGTAAGATGATACATGATCAGTGGTGTACATTTAAGGAGTTAATTTACAACTTCCAAAAAATATATATTCCACTGAGAAGAAAAGGGTGTAAAAGAAAAGACAGCCATCCGTGGCTAAGTAAAGAAATTAAGGATAGTATTCGACTAAAAACAAGGGCATATAAGGTAGCCAAATCTAGTGGGAGGATAGAGGATTGGGGAAACTTTAAAAGACAGCAAAAAATAACAAAAAGATTGATTAAGAAAGGGAAGATAGATTATGAAAGTAAATTAGCAAAAAATGTAAAAACAGATAGTAAGAGTTTTTATAGTTATATAAAAAGAAAAAGGATGGTTAAAGTAAATGTTGGTCCCTTAGAGGATGAGACCGGGAAATTAATGGTGGGAAATATGGAGATGGCAAAAACACTGAATGAATATTTTGTATCAGTCTTTACAGTAGAGGACACTAAGAATATCCCAACACTGGACAAACAGGGGGCTATGGGGGGGAGGAGCTAAACACGATCAAAATCACTAAGGAAGTGGTACTCGCTAAAATAATGGGACTCAAGGCGGATAAATCACCTGGACCTGATGGCTTACATCCTAGGGTCTTGAGGGAAGTGGCGGTAGGGATTGTGGATGCATTGGTAATAATTTTCTAAAACTCCCTGGACTCGGCAAAGGTCCCGGCAGACTGGAAAACTGCTAATGTAACACCCTTATTTAAAAAGGGCAGTAGACAGAAGGCTGGAAACTATAGACCGGTTAGCCTAACATCTGTGGTAGGTAAAATTTTGGAGTCCATTATTAAGGAGACAGTAACAGGACATTTGGATAGTCATAATTTAATAGGACAAAGTCAGCATGGTTTTATGAAGGGGAAGTCATGTTTGACAAATTTGCTGGAGTTCTTTGAGGAAGTAACATATAGGGTGGATAAAGGGGAACCAGTGGACGTAGTGTATTTAGACTTCCAAAAGACATTTGACAAGGTGCCACACAAAAGATTATTGCTTAAGATAAAAAATCATGGGATTGGGGGTAATATTCTGGCATGGATAGAGGATTGGCTATCTAACAGAAGGCAGAGAGTTGGGATAAATGGTTCATTCTCAGACTGGCAATCAGTAACTAGTGGTGTTCCGCAGGGGTCAGTGCTGGGTCCCCAACTCTTTACAATCTATATTAACGATTTGGAGGAGGGGACCGAGTGTAACATATCAAAGTTGCAGATGATACTAAGATGGGAGGGAAAGTACTAAGTGAGGAGGACATAAAAAACCTGCAAGGGGACATTGACAGGCTAAGTAAGTGGGCAGAGATTTGGCAGATGGAATACAATACTGGAAAGTGTGAGGTTATGCACTTTGGCAGGAAAAATCGTAGAGCAAGTTATTATCTTAATGGCAAGAAACTGGAAAGTACTGAAGTACAAAGGGATCTGGGGGTCCTGGTGCACGAAACTCAAAAGGTTAGTATGCAGTTGCAGCAAGTGATTAAGAAGGCCAATGGAATGTTGGCTTTCATTGCTAGGGGGATAGAATATAAAAATAGGGAGGTATTGATTCAGTTGTACAAGGTATTGGTGAGACCGCACCTGGAATACTGCGTACAGTTTTGGTGTCCATACTTAAGAAAGGACATACTTGCTCTCGAGTCAGTACAAAGAAAGTTCACTCGGTTAATCCCGGGGATGAGGGGATGGACATATGAGGAGAGGTTGAGTAGATTGGGACTCTACTCATTGGAGTTCAGAAGAATGAGAGGTGATCTTATTGAAACATATAAGATTGTGAAGGGGTTGGATCGGGTGGATGCAGGGAAGATGTTCCCGATGATGGGTGAAACTAGAACTAGGGGGCATAGTCTTAGAATAAGGGGCTGCTCTTTCAAAACTGAGATGATGAGGAACTACTTCACTCAGAGGGTGGTAGGTCCATGGAATATGCTGCCCCAAAAAGCTGTAGAAGCTACATCATTACATAAAGTTAAAACAGAAATAGACAGTTTCCTAGAAGTAAAGGGAATTAAGGGTTACGGGGAGCGGGCAGGAAATTGGACATGAGTCTAGGTTCGGATCGGTCATGGCCCTGTGGGTAGCGGAGCGGGCCCAGGGGCCGTGTAGCCTGATCCTGCTGCTATTTTGTGTGTCTAATTCTGTTAGATTCAGGAGATGGTTCTGTGATAGTGGATTGGCAGTTAGGATCAGATCAGCCATGATCTTATTGAATGGTGGAGCCGGCTCGAGGGGCCGATTGGCCTACTCCTGCTCCTATTTCTTATGTTCTTATGTTCTTATGTTTGTTCAAACATTCAAGAAAACTATCAAGGCAATGTGTAATGAAGATATACCCCTACAACACAAGGTGGACAACTTCTTGTTTGCCTACCGGAATGCGACACATGCGGTTACCAACCAAACTCCAGCCATGATGTTCTTCAATCGAGGACTACGATGCCACTTGGATTTGGTTAAGCCAAACGTCCGAAGAGATGTGGAGAATAGGCAGTTTCAGAATATGAATGAAAGGCCGACCAGGAGTTTTAAGATAGGTCAACCAGTTTTGGCCCGGGACTACCGCACTGAGAAATGGCAGCCAGGAACGATTTGTACACGGCAAGGACCTCTCATGTATACCGTGGACGTTGGAGAGAGCTCTGTAAGACGCCATGCTGACCAGATTCTAGAGTCACTGGAAAACGTCAACTCCACACCACGATCTGATACACCTGGCAATGAAATCGACGTACCAATTGCAGCTACCGCAGAATCGGTGATATTGGAAGCAGATGAACCAAACAACGACATTGATCCCGACTCAACCTTGTCAGAAGAACCTGATACCCCAAAGAGGCGTTATCCAGACAGAATCAGGAAGCCTCCTCAAAGACTGAACTTATAATTGCTTAAACTTAACCAATGTATCTAGCAACCGTAATTGTGATTGTAATTAGTTATCATTTAGTTGTTAAATGAATGTTATGTACTGTTTATCTAAAAGGGGAGGAATTGTTGTGTATGTACCTTTAAGAGAATAACTGGTCTCAGACTGCTGTACCGGCAGTGACCACCCCTGTATAAAAGGCGCTAGTGAGCCTCTGTAGTTTCAGTTTCCCGATTGACTTCAATCAGTAAAGACTTGTTTTGTTCAACTCCTGCTGTCTGTGTCTCGATCATTCACAGACATAATACCCGGGACACTATTTTAAAGAAGAGCAGGGGATTTATCCCCGGTGTCTTGGCCAATATTTATCCCTCAATCAACATCACTAAAAACAGATTATCTGGTTATTATCGCATTGCTGTTTGTTGGAGCTTGCTGTGCACAATTTGGCTGCCGCGTTTCCTACATCACAACAGTGACTGCACTTCAAAAGTACTTTAGAGAGGTTGTTCAGCAGTAATTATGAATTTAGTACATGTTGAAAACCCAGTTTTCCTGATTGAACAAGGCTTAACATTTTCATTGATTTTGGAAGCGTTTCCTGCCAACGTAACGGCAGGAAATGAATTTCTCGTACCAGCGCAGTTCCAGTTTAATGACATGACGTCATATTCAGCGACTTCAGCCTCTTCCAATTTGGCAATGTGTCCTGCGATTTTCAAAGTAAAAAAAATGTAAGCAGCGTAAAGATGGTGGTGTTGTGGTTATTCTGTTTAAGGAAAAAAGTTGGCCGTAGGGTCCTGTACAGGGCGTTGGTGAGACCACACCTGGAGTACTGCGTACGGTTTTGGTCTCCTTATTTGAAGAAGGATATACTTGCATTGGAGGCAGTTCAGAGAAGGTTCATGAGGTTGATTCCGGAGATGAAGGGGTTGTCTTATGAAGAAAGGTTGAGCAGGTTGGGCCTATACTCATTGGAGGTTAGAAAAATCAGAGGGGATCTTATTGAAACATATGATTCTGAAGGGGCTTGACAGGGTAGATGCAGAGAGGATGTTTCCCCCTCGGGGGGAATCTAGAACTAGGGGCATAATTTCAGAATAAGGGGGCACCCTTTTCAATCGGAAATGAAGAGGAATTTCTTCTCTCAGAGAGTCGTGAATCTTTGGAATTCTCTTCCTCAGAGAGCTGTGGAGGCTGGGTCATTGAATATATTTAAGGTGGAGATAGACAGATGTTTGAACGATAAGGGAGTCAAGGGTTATGGGGAGCGGGCGGGGAAGTGGAGTTGAGGCCAAGATCAGATCAGCCATGATCTTATTGAATGGCTCGAGGGGCCGAATAACCTACTCCTGCTCCTATGTCTTATGTTCTTATGTCTTAATGCAAGTTGGGGATTAGATAGAGATTCGTGGCTACAGAGAAACACTAGCCTGAAACCACACTGAGCCGTGAATGAACAAAGCAGCCTAAACTTGCTGCTGTTGACACAAGGAAATGCTGCTCAATATGTCTTTTAATCAAAATTAATTTGATTTGTTTAAAAAGGACATTGATAATAAGAGTCGCTGCTTATGTATGCAGCACACTTGTGAATTCAGCATGAGATCTAAATTTCTGGATATGTATGAGATACCCAACATCTGGAATAAAAAGGAAAAGTTACCATCTATTCAATTTCCTTCATTCTGGGATAAATGGCAGTGAGTTGAATGGTGATTGACAAGAGAACACTGTGATGGTCAGTAACCAAAGGAAGGTAAAGTGTGGGACAAATGTTGAAAGGAGAATTGGGGTTCCGGCCACTGGTATCCCGGCCAGAAAGGGGCTGTCTGGGTTGCATCCTTCCTTCTGTGTCTTCCTGTTCTGCGTCTTCCTCTTTCATAGATACATAGAGATAGGAACAGGAGTAGGCCATTCGGCCCTTCGAGCCTGCTCCGCCATTCAATGAGATCATGGCTGATCTTCGTCTGAGATCATAGCTGATCTTACCAGTTCAGTACCCCGTCCCCGCCTTTTCTCCGTAACCCTTAATCCCCTTAGCCTTCAGAAATATATCCAATTCTCTCTTGAAAATATTTATTGAATTAGCCTTCACAGCCCTCTGTGGCAGGGAATTCCACAGGCTCACCACTCTTTGAGTGAAGAAATTCTTCCTCATCTCTGTTTTAAATGATTTGCCCGCTATTTTTAGACTGTGGCCCCTGGTTCTGTGCTCCCCGGCCATTGGAAACATTCTCTCTGAATTCAGCCTGTCCAGGCCTGCCATAATTTTATATGTTTCGATGAGATCCCCTCTCAATCTTCTAAACTCCAGTGAGTACAAGCCCAAACTATTTAATCTCTCTTCGTAGGTCATTCCCGCCATTCCAGGTATCAGCCTGGTGAATCGCCGTTGCACTCTTTCCATGGCAAGAACATCCTTCCGCAGATGGGGCGACCAAAACTGTACACAATACTCCAGATGCGGTCTCACCAGCACCTTGTACAGCTGTAGTAAGGTATCCCTATTCCTATACTCGAACCCCCTTGATATGAAGGCCAACATACCATTTGCCTTCTTAATCGCCTGTTGCACCTGCATGCTCTCCTTCAGTGACTGGTGCACAAGAACACCCAGGTCCCTCTGCACTTCCCCATCTCCCAATCTATTGCCATTTAGATAATAATCTACCCTCCTGTTTTTACCCCCAAAGTGGATAACCTCGCATTTATCCACATTATAGTGCATCTGCCACGTATCCGCCCATTCCCCCAACCTGTCCAAATCACACTGTAGCCTCCTGACATCCTCATCAGAGCCCACCCCTCCTCCTAGTTTAGTGTCGTCAGCGAATTTGGAAATATTGCATCCAATTCCCTGATCCAGATCATTTATATATATTGTGAACAGCTGGGGTCCCAGGACAGATCCTTGCGGCACCCCGCTGGTCACTGCCTGCCACTCCGAAAATGAGCCGTTTATTCCAACTCTCTGTTTTCTATCCGCCAGCCAGTTCTCTATCCACGTTAATACTTTGCCCCCATTTCCTCTGGGAACGGATGCTATAAATCTGAAATAAAAGCATAAAATGCTGGAAATACTCAGCCGGTCAGACAGCATCTTGACCTGAGATGTGAACTCTGTTTCTCTCTCCGCGGATGTTGCCTGCTGAGTATTTACAGCATTTTCTGTCTTCTCAGAGACCTTGCTTTACCATCCGAGGCCTTGCAAGCATCCAGCAGTATTCCTTGCACACTTAAAAGACTTTTAACATGTATTGCAGCAGGTTACTACTTCAATAAAATACAATAAATCTAGTCTAAGAGCTTAAATGCAAACTTACGTGAAAGATGTGCGTGTCCCTTTAAGAAGAGCTGACAGCGCCTCTGAGTCTACTGAATGCTGGGTAATGCTGAGCTTAGGACCCAGCGCTAAGGCACAAGTTCACAGAGGTGACGTTAAGCTGGCGTTGCACTCTTACTGACGTCACCTTCTCCCCAGTTACATTTCCAGGACCAGCGCTTTTATCAGCTGCACTGGCGGGCCTCGCAAAATGGCTACCGCTGCGGGAACCACCACTAGCTGGCAAAAGTGTGGCAGCCGCCGTTTTTTCACCATATTATGCTGGTAATGGGTGGCGTTAAGCACCCGAATTTTTAGTCCTCTAAGTCCTAAGGATTGAATTGCATGAGACCTGAATCTGTATTGATAAAGTGCACTGTGCAGAAATGCTTGAATCTACCACATTTGGCATGGCACTTGGTAACTGAACTGAGCATGAAGATGATCTCATGAATCATGGAATCATAGAAATTTACAGCACAGAAGGAGGCCATATGGCCCATCATGTCTGTGCAGACAGGAAAGATAGGGAAAATGGTAGAGGGGGAGGAGTAGCCTCAGTGATTAATGATGAAATCACCTCAATGATAATTGAGGATAGAATGAGAGATAAGCAGGCAGTGGAGACTTTATGGGTAGAATTAAGAAATAGGAAAGGATTTAAGACCGCAGTGGGAGTTGTGTATAGACCCCTGGTAGCAACTTTGAAGTGCTAGATTGTATAACTGCAGAGATTCGACAAACATGTAGCAAAGACTGAGTGGTTTTAATGGGGGATATTAAATTTCATATAGATTGGGATAAGCAGATCAGCATATGTCAGAAAGGCAGTGAATTTCTTGGGTGTGTCCAGGATAGTTTTCTGCAATAATATGTCCTAGAACCAACAATGCCATATTAGATTTAGTAATGAGTATTGAGTCAGATTTAGTTAACAGCCTAACAGCGCGTGAACATTTATCCGACAGCGATCATAACATGATCGAGTTCAATGTAGTGTTTGAAAGGGAAAGTACCACTTTCCATATCTCGGGAGCCTACTGTCAACAAGGGCAGACGTCGACGACGAAGTCCAATACCACCTTCAGTGTGCCAGTGCAGCCTTCGGTCGCCTGAGGAAGAGAGTATTTGAAGACCACGACCTCAAACCCAGCACTAAGCTCATGGTCTACAGAGCAGCAGTGATACCCGCCCTGCTGTATGCCTCAGAGACATGAACCATGTACAGCAGGCACCTCAAAGCACTGGAGAGGTACCATCAACACTGCCTCCGCAAGATCCTGCAAATCCATTGGCAGGATAGGCGCACCAACATCAGTGTTCTTGCTCAGGCCAACATCCCCAGCATCGAAGCTTTGACCATGCTCAATCAACTCCGATGGACGGGTCACATTGTCCGCATGCCCAATACGAGACTCCCAAAACAAGCGCTCTACTCGGAGCTCCGGCACGGCAAGAGAGCCCCAGGTGGGCAGAGGAAACGCTTCAAGGACACCCTCAAAGCCTCCTTGAAAAAGTGTAACATTCCCATCCACACCTGGGAATCCCTGGCCCAAGACCGCACAAAGTGGAGGAGAAGCATCCGAGAAGGCGCCGAACACCTCGAGTCTCTTCGCCGGGAGCAAGCGGAAGCCAAGCGCAAACAGCGGAAATCAAAATCAAATCAAATCAACTTTTATTGTCATTGTTAGTGCACAAGTGCAGTACAACGAAATGTAGGCTTGCGGCTCCCGAGAGTGTACATTTGGATTAAGACATTTAAACATTCAACATACATTTGGCTTGTAGTATATTAACATAACATAACCATAATAAAGTGCATTGGCAGATGTGCAGGCTTTAGAGTTTGTTTGTGGAGTTCAGTAGGATGACAGCCCTGGGAAAGAAGCTGTTCCTAAATCTGGTCGTACGGGTGCGAATGCATCTGTAGCGTCTCCCAGATGGCAGGAGGGCGAACAGACTGTGGCTGGGGTGGGTAGGGTCTTTAATGATGGACTGTGACCTCCGTAGACAGCGTTTCTGGTATATGTGCTCTATGGTCGGTAGCCGGGTGCCGGTAATGCGTTGGGCAGTTTTGACTACCCGCTGCAGGGCTTTCCGGTCATAGTAGCTACAGCTGCCATACCATACTGTGATACAGTTTGTCAGGATGCTCTCTATAGTGCAGCGGTAAAAGTTAGAGAGGATCAGGGGTGACAGGTTACATCCCTTCAGCCTCCTTAGGAAATATAGGCGCTGCTGGGCCTTCTTCACCAGAGAGGAGGTATTGAGGGACCAGGAGGTCTTCCGTGATGTGGACTCCGAGGAACTGAAAGCTGTCCACCCTTTCCACCACAGCCCCATTGATGTGGATGGGGGTGTGACTTCCGCCTTTGGACTTCCTGAAGTCCAGAATGATTTCGTTGGTTTGTGAATAGGGAGAAAGAAGGAGCACACGTCAACCCAAGCACCTTCAACCACCGTCTGCCCCCCCGTGACAGAGACTGTAGGTCCCGCATTGGACTCATCAGTCACCTGCGAACTCATTTTTAATGTGGAAGCAAGTCATCCTCGGTTCCGAGGGACTGCCTAAGAAAAGTTTGAAAGGGAGAAATGCGAAACATTCTAGATTTAGGTCAGGCCGACTTCAACAGGACGAGACAGTGATTGTCCACAGTGAACGGGGCAAATCTGTTAATGGGTACAACAACAGACGATCAGTAGGAGGTGCTCAAAAGAGAATTCAATATGGATACAGAACAAGTTACACTGCAGCGCCACACAACCTGTCCTGTCCCGTGCACATTCGCGCGCTCTATTTACGTCACTGCAGCGGTGACGTACCTGCGAGCGCCGGTGGTATTGACCAATGAGGGGGCGGGTTGCAGCGAGGTGACGCTCGGCTGCTGCTAGGGGTGGAGAGAGATTCGGTGCTTGTTCCTCACCCGCTAACGCCGGCTTCCTTCTCTTATCGCGCTCAGCTGCCCCTTCTCTTGTTTATATGTTGGGCCACGCACCGCTACAAGCTGGAGAGCAAACACGGGCAGCTCGATGTGCAGTATAAAGCGGCGACGCCGCAGAAGAAGATGAAGAAACGGAAGGAGCTGAACGCACTCATCGGTCTCACCGGTGACGGCAAGAAGAAGAAGCCGAAGAAAAGCTCCGGGCACCAGCTGCTGCTGAGGACCGAACCCATGGCCTCCGACTCCGAATCCACCTCCGAGTTTGACGAGTTCGCGCAGCCGGCCTCCAGCTCCCTATTCACAAAGTAAGAGCCGAGGACAGATGCCCGTTACATTAAAGGCACTCTTTTCCTGCAAATCCAAAAGTATTTGGCAAACTTTATTTAGTGCCGGGGAGGGAAGTAGCGCTGTGTAATTTTGTGCAGATTTGGCGATGCTGCATTAAGATGCGACTCGTGTCACAGTGACCTGCAAATTTTGTTGACAACCTTTTTCTGGAAGAGCGGGCTTTACCCCCTCCCCCATTCGGTTGTTTCAATTGATTTTTTTTGACAGTTAAATATTGTTACAATAAAAACAACCACATTTAACGACAAAAGATTTCTGGTAACGTGCACCAGATCCACCAAATTTCGCGGCATCATAGCGACGAGAATAGTTAAAGAAAGGGGCAGTTAGATACAAATGGAAATCTTATGGAAGATGAAAGAATGGCAAAGGTTAAGTGAGTGCTTTGCCTTGGCTTCATAGTGAAAGAAATGAAGGGTACAGGAGGAGGAGGTAGTGTACCAATTACTTGGAGAACTAGCTTAAGTAGTAATACGGGGGAAATATCGATGGAACTCAAAAGTAGAAAAGGCACTGTTTCTGATGGCATGTGTCCTAGATAGCTGAGGATAGTCGCAAGAAATGTCAGTGGGCACAAAATTAGGCAACATTGTGTTACCTGAAGAGGATTGTAAGCACTTTCAGGAGGACCTGGACAACTTAGTAGATAGGGCAGATAAATGCTAAATTAAATTTACTGCTGAGAAATGTGGGTGGACCAAAGCCATTGGCCTGGATTTTGCAGTTGTAATGATGACAACATCTGTCAGTGTTTGCCGTTATTACTCTGAAAGTGACAGCAACTTCTGACATCCACACATGCGCAGTTAAATGCGGAAATACAGAAGTTGCTGTCATTGATTCACTGCTTCTCCACGGGGTATGCTGTTGAAGTCCCTGCGGACGTCAGTCTTTAAAAATCAGTGGAACTGACGTGAATCGGTACATTTTATTTCCTGGTTTGCTGTCTGCGAATTCTTCAATGTGATTGGGTGCATGGTGTGGAGATGCCGGAGTTGGACTGGGGTGGACAAATGTAAGAAGTCACACAACACCAGGTTATAGTCCAACAGCTTTATTTGAAATCACAAGCTTTCGGAGCGCTGCTCCTTCTTCAGGTGAAGTGGAGAAATGCATAAAGACACAGCTTATATAGTCAGAGAATCATGTCAGATGTTTACAGGTAACCTTTCCAACTGCCATTAATCACACCTCGGCAGAGAGATAATCACAGCAGTCAAAGGTGTGAATGGTGTCCAAACAGGTCAGTCAGGGAAACATTACATCAAAGAACAATGAGGTGGGGTCACAAGGGGTCAAATATTGCAGATGCTGGGGTCTGTATGAAAAACAAAAAAACAGACAAAAAACATTTTTTTTGGCTGGAAATCACAGCAGGTCCGGCCGCATCCGTGTAGAGAGAACAAGCCAATGTCGACTCGAGTCTGGATGACCCTGCATCAGGTGGGGTTACATGTAGCGTGACATGAACCCAAGATCTCTGTTGAGGCCGTCCTCATGGGTGCGGAACTTGGCTATCAGTTTCTGCTCGACGATATTGCGTTGTCGTGTGTCTCGAAGGCCACCTTTGGGGAATGCTTACCCGAAGACCAGTTGAACCAGGAACACTCCTCGCCACGATGGACGTCTCGGCACTCTACACCAGTATCCCCCACGATGACGGCATCGCTGCGACAGCCTCAGTACTCAACACCAACAACAGCCAATCTCCAGATGCCATCCGACAACTCATCCGCTTCATCCTTGACCACAATGTCTTCACCTTCGACAACCAGTTCTTTACCCAAACACACGGAACAGCCATGGGGACCAAATTCTCACCCCAATACGCAAACATCTTCATGCACAAGTTCGAGCAAGACTTCTTCGCTGCACAGGATCTCCAACCAACGCTATACACCAGATACATCGACGACATTTTCTTCCTATGGACCCACGGCGAAGAATCACTGAAAAGACTACACGATAACATCAACAAGTTCCATCCCACCATCAAACTCACCATGGACTACTCCTCAGAATCAGTCTCATTCCTGGACACACGAATCTCCATCAAAGACGGACACCTCAGCACTTCACTCTACCGCAAGCCCACGGACAACCTCACGATGCTTCACTTCTCCAGCTTCCACCCTAACCACGTTAAAGAAGCCATCCCCTATGGACAAGCCCTGCGAATACACAGGATCTGCTCAGACGAGGAGGAACGCGATGGACACCTACAGACACTGAAAGACGCCCTTGTAAGAACGGGATATGACGCTCGACTCGTCGATCGACAGTTCCGACGGGCCACAGCGAAAAATCGCATAGACCTCCTCAGAAGACAAACACGGGACACAACCAACAGAGTACCCTTCGTCGTCCAGTACTTCCCCGGAGCGGAGAAACTACGCCATGTTCTTCGCAGCCTTCACCATGTCATCGATGACGACGAACACCTCGCTAAGGCCATCCCCACGCCTCCACTACTCGCTTTCAAACAGCCGCCTAACCTCAAACAGACCATCGTTCGCAGCAAATTACCCAGCTTTCAGGAGAACAGCGACCACGACACCACACAACCCTGCCACAGCAACCTCTGCAAGACATGCCAGATCATCAACACAGATACCATCATCACACGTGAGGACACCACCCACCAGGTACATGGTACATACTCATGTGACTCGGCCAACGTTGTCTACCTCATACGTTGCAGGAAAGGATGCCCCGGAGCATGGTACATCGGCGAGACCATGCAGACACTGCGACAACGGATGAACGGACACCGCGCAACAATCACCAGGCAGGAGTGTTCCCTCCCAGTCGGGGAACACTTCAGCAGTCGAGGACATTCAGCCTCCGATCTTCGGGTAAGCACTCTCCAAGGTGGCCTTCGAGACACACGACAACGCAAAATCGTCGAGCAGAAACTGATAGCCAAGTTCCGCACCCATGAGGACGGCCTCAACCGAGATCTTGGGTTCATGTCACGCTACATGTAACCCCACCTGATGCAGGGTCATCCAGACTCGAGTCGACATTGGCTTGTTCTCTCTACACAGATGCGGCCGGACCTGCTGTGATTTCCAGCCAAAAAAAATGTTTTTTGCCTGTTTTTTTGTTTTTCAGACAGACCCCAGCATCTGCAATATTTGACCCCTTGTGACCCCACCTCATTGTTCTTTGATGTAATGTTTCCCTGACTGACCTGTTTGGACACCATTCACACCTTTGACTGCTGTGATTATCTCTCTGCCGAGGTGTGATTAATGGCAGTTGGAAAGGTTACCTGTAAACATCTGACATGATTCTCTGACTATATAAGCTGTGTCTTTATGCATTTCTCCACTTCACCTGAAGAAGGAGCAGCGCTCCGAAAGCTTGTGACTTCAAATAAAGCTGTTGGACTATAACCTGGTGTTGTGTGACTTCTTACATTGGGTGCATAGCCTGCTTGATGACATCACTGTTGCCTAGACTTGGCGCCAGATTCAAACTAATGTGGGAAAGGTGAAATCGACGCCAGAGATTACTAGATCTTTGTGGGTAGCTTTCTTCGAGGTCAGTGGCGAGCGCTGTTACTTCGCTGCTGACCGCAAAACCCGCCCCATTGTCTTCGGCCTCCAACGCAAACTCGGTCGCCTTGCCACCAACCTTATCTCCTTCTCAGCCACTATCAGGTGGAATTTGAAACCTTGGAATCCTATTTAACTTCAAGCTGAGCTTTCGACCCAATATCCTTTCCATCATAAAGACCATCAGCTTCCGCCTCCATTACATTACCCGCCTCCGCCCCGACATCAACCCATTTTCCGCTGAAGCAGTCATCCATCTCTCCAAATGTGACTCTTCAATATTCCTAGCCAAAAGTCTGCTGCCTGTATCCTATCCCGCACCAGGTCCCGCTGGTCCATCACCCCTTCATTGTTGACTTGCATTGATCCCACAGTGCTGCAAATTTAAAATGCTTACCCCGGTGTTTACATTTCTCCATGGCCATGCTCCTCAGTATCTCTGTAATCCCTTTATGACCTCTACCAAACTCTCTGTTGTGCATCCCTCTCCCCTCATTCACTGGTGACCGTGTCTTCAGCCATCTCGGCCCTATGCTATGGAATTTCCTGCCTAAACCTCTCTGCATCTCCACCTACCTCTCCTTCACGACCCTCCTTAAAACCCACATCTTCGACCAAGCTTTTGGTCACCCCTCTTGATATTATCTTTGGTTCGGCATCCATTTTCTTTGCCTTGCAACTCTGCAATGTCTTGGGATGTTTTTCTATAATAACGGCACTATATAAATGCAAGTTGTGGTTGAGAAAAGACCAGAAAAACTGGGGACTCTTTTTTTCATTAACTCAAAGAAGGCGAAGAGGCCATTTGATAGAGGTCTAAAGTTATGAAGGTTTTGATATTTTGAAATTATTTTCACTGGATAGAGTTGGTAAATGGAGGGCATAAATTCAGAATGAGCACCAAAAGAATAATGGCTGGGGTTAGAAGAAACCTTTTTATGCAGTTATTGAGAGATGGAATGCTGTACTAGAAACAGTGGTGGAAGCAGAATCCATAATGGATTTTAAAAGGAAAGTGGACAAATATTTGAAAAGGAAAAAAATTGAAAGGGTATGGGGGAAGGGCAGAGGAATGGGACTTCACAGAACTTCACAGAAACCCCACAGTGCAGATAGAGGCCATTTCGGCCCATCGAGCCTGCACCGACACATATCCCACCCAATCCCCGTAACCCCTACACCAACACATATCCCACCCTATCCCCGTAACCCCACATATTTAATCCCCCTAACACTTGGTAGATAGCTCTTTTGTAGCTGGCGCATGGCTGAATGGCCTCCTAGCCTGCAGCATGATGGGCAGAATGGCCTCCTAGCCTGCAGCATGATGGGCTGAATGGCCTCCTAGCCTGCAGCATGATGGGCTGAAAGGCTTCCTAGCCTGCAGCATGATAGGCTGAATGGCCTTCTAGCCTGCAGCACGATGGGCTGAATCGCCTTCTAGCCTGCAGCACGATGGGCTGAATGGCCTTCTAGCCTGCAGCACGATAGGCTGAATGGCCTTCTAGCCTGCAGCACGATGGGCTGAATGGCCTTCTAGCCTGCAGCACGATGGGCTGAATGGCCTCCTAGCCTGTAGCATGATGGGCTGAATGGCCTCATAGCCTGCAGCACGATAGGCTGAATGGCCTTCTAGCCTGCAGCACGATGGGCTGAATGGCCTCCAAGCCTGTAGCACGATAGGCTGAATGGCCTCCTAGCTTGCAGCATGATGGGCTGAATGGCCTCCTAGCCTGCAGCATGATGGGCTGAAAGGCCTCCTAGCCTGCAGCATGATGGGCTGAAAGGCCTCCTAGCCTGCAGCACGATGGGCTGAATGGCCTCCTAGCCTGCAGCATGATGGGCTGAATGGCCTCCTAGCCTGCAGCATGATGGGCTGAATGGCCTCCTAGCCTGCAGCATGATGGGTTGAATGGCCTCCTAGCCTGCAGCATGATGGGCTGAATGGCCTCCTAGCCTGCAGCATGATGGGCTGAATGGCCTCCTAGCCTGCAGCATGATGGGCTGAATGGCCTCCTAGCCTGCACGATTCTATGATACTATTGTATGATTTGTGTTCTCATGCAGTACATGTCAATTCACAGATTCAACTGCCCCGGTCACACAAACGAGCAATGCAAAGTTTTACTTGTTGCATCTGTTTACTTTAATAAAATAAGCACCTATCTATGTAGTACCAACTTAACTTGAAGCCTTTATAGCTCAGTATCTCTGAAGTAACATTTAAAAAAAAAAAATGTTCGGTATATAGTTTTAAAGTTGCTTTTTTTTAAATTAGTCTATTTGCCATTTTTTAACCCTTGTTTCCTATAGCTGATGGTTGCTAGTATCCTATATACTTGGGTGGGGAGAGAAACAGTCTGAGTTAGTTTTCTCCATGTTTGTGAGCAGTGTGTGGATGGCTTCTGCCAAACTCTGTTTTTTGCCCTCCACCCAAACAAATGTTATTTTATCAAATGCAGTAACCATTTTGTTAATGCATAGGATGTTTTAAGTAGACTCTTAGCAAAGTAATTTTTAGACTTCAAATTTTATATTTGCCTTTTTCCCCTGAATTTGCCTAATTTTGGCTTGGACTTTAGATGGCACTTCTACCCATTAAATATAAATTAAGTAACTGAAGTTGAATTATAAAAAATCTGATTACATCTTTCTAAATATGAAATTTGGATTTATAAATATGAAAAAATAGCCTGATTTATGAAGCTTGGATAATTAGCACTTGTGACTTCATTAGATTTACTGAGTGAGCTTAAAATTTAACGGAGTAGCAATAACATACATGGCTGATAGTGAAATAAAACTAAATGCACTCTGCATACTCATACATTTTAGAATCCCTTAATAAAGCCCTCCTAATGCTGCCTTCAGTAATCACTGGTTCAACAAAAATGTTCACAAGTTAGCAGAAATGGACAGAACAGAAAAATGTTAATCATAATTAGCTATTTCCTCTATGAAATAGTGACACCTTCTTTCAACTTTTGTCCATTGCACAACTTTACTAAGAGGTTATGTAAGCTAAATGGGTGAAAATGTCAGTTATTTTGTATACAGTGGTGTCAAATGGTACATACCCATTTCAGTCTTGACTTTTGTTCTTTTGCAGGGGAGGCTACATAAGATGCTGCAGGATTTGTTATCCTCTGTGTGCATTTGTTATGCTAGCTGCTTGTGTAGTGGCTTGTGTTGGTTTGGTCTGGATGCAGGTTGCCCTCAAAGAAGATCTGGATGCACTGAAAGAAAAGTTCAGAACATGTAAGTATATTCTATTGTAAAGTAGGATTGGACTGTGGAGAATAGGAATTTAAGTAAGCTTCATACTGACATACTTCATGAGAATTGAACTCTTATTAGATGAGTGAAACTTTTAAGGAAACCAAAGCTTTGTATGTGGGATATTCAGAATACGATATCGCTCAGTTTTACATCCAGGTAGCAGATTGATTGATAGAAACAATACTAGTATTTCAAGTGGCAAATGGAAATGTCATAGTGGGCAGTATGGGGTGCTTAATGAAGATTGAGGTTAAGATGAATTATTGGGTGGTGTAGAAGGAGCTTTACCCTGAATGCAGCATCTAACCTGTGTTGTATCTGACCTTAGTGCTGATACTGGGTGTAAAAAAAAAAAAAAAAAAATGGAAAATGCTGCATTCTGTAGCAATAGCAACTGTCTTGAGCACAAATACAACCACCCTCTATAAATGCCTGATTATTTCCATGTTGATTACTTGTACGTATATATCCTGATGTGCAAAGGCCCAGAGCATGTGTTGTGGAAGTTATAAAATAGTAATGAAGCATCACACAGAGGAACTTTTGTCCCATTAGTTGTGGTTGGATCCAAACACAAATCCCAGAGTTGAGAGTCCAGTGTGCAACTCACTGCATCACCTAGTCCTCTGGATTAGACTCAGAGTGATCTGGAGCTACCTGACTCTGGACAAAGATACTGCCTGATTGATACTGCAGCATATTCAGCCAATAGTGCTTTTCAGAGATGTACAGCAATGGATCAACTCCTAGACTGGTCTGAAGTTGAAGCCTACATTGAAATGAAGGTGCTGAGGGGTTCTGTTGGGAAGAATATTCTGCAGTATATTTATTTGAATGTAACTTTTATCAAAATATCTGTTTAGATTAAGCTGCATAATTGCTGGTAATAATGGTATATGACACTGTTCCATTTGTCATACCTTGCAGGTGTTATGATCTATAAACCTAGGGACAAGGCTCAGATTTTGCTCAACAGACAGGTTTACAAATTATGGTGTGATGTTTACATTGGTGACTTAATGGACTTTATACTGTATATAAAACTATAAATTCAGTTTTATTGTATGCCACGAGTTATATTGGACTCCTCAAACTCATTACCATTAGAAGTAATATTTGAGCAGTCATTTCACCTCAGCAGTTACTGCACTGTACAACATTTTGGGATGTATGTAAAGTGATGAGGCGCAATAACACTGCAGGGTTTCTGTCTGTTTCTGAATCCTTTTGAGTAGGGGATTACACAACTCTGTAAGGTACCTAATGAGTTCATTGTATTAAAAAAAGGTGGGAAGAATGATCCTGGTATTTATAGGCTTATTAGCATCATGTCTTCAGTGGGGATATTGGAAAGATAGCAACAACACTCGTCAATGATGAAGTTAATACGTTCCAGTCAACATGAGTGGTTTTTCATTTCACAATTCTTGAAATTATGAAACATATTGGAATTCTTTGAGGGGTTGAAGATTATAGGGTTATTCTGTCATATGGTGAATGTTTCTGACAGAGTTTGGTAATCTGCAGTAGATTTGTGGTTTATGGGATCAAGGAAGAAGTTGTAAACTGGATAGTGAATTGGCTAGATAATAGAAAACAGAAGGTATTGATTACTGGTTGAAGCTGTCTAATTGTAAAGCCTCCCCCAGGGATCAATTCTGGGTCCCTTTGCTGTTCATCGTATATGTTAATCTTATTGATAGTATAATAAATAGACTGTCATAATTTGTGGTTAATGCCACATTGCATTGGAAAGCTAAATATTTTGAGGAGAAGGCCATTGTTCAAAGACAAATGAATATTTGCTATTGAGGCTCAAGTGAATATTTTGTTAATGTATAGGAAAAAGATTTGAAAATGCTAGTTGAGCAAACATTGAAAGTTTATGTCCGTAATTTGCTCTACAGTAGTTTTTCCCCGCCTCCTAATTTAGCTCACTGCAGAGTAAAGGGTGGCAGGTAATCTGCCTGAAGGCCTTTTCAAATGCTCCATTTGAGCTGGCTGGCTATGAGAGCAGTGCTGATTATTTTGCTTTTCTGATTTTTCTTCTCCCTGTGGAAATTAACAATCTCTCCAACCGTCTGGCTAAATCGACAACTCGCTGTGCAGAGAATTGCACTCCTGACCCATCATTTGAAAACTCTATACATGAGTGAACTAAGATTGCACAAGCATCGACCAGAGATTTTGTTTGTGCTACTGCTTGAATTACACAAGCATACATATCACGTGTGCTTAGAAATGTAATTCCTCTTTACTCAATATACCTTCATCTTCAGGGTTATAACATTGATGTGAGTATAGCCACTTCATTTGAGAAATCTTACTGCTAAGCAACTTGCTCTACTTGAACTTAGCTGTGGCTCAGTGGGTAGCACTCTTGCCTCTGAGTGAGAAGGTTGTGGGTTCAAGTCCCACTCCAGAGACTTGAGCACAAAAATCTAGGCTGACATTTCAGTGCAGTACCGAGGGAGTGCTGCACTGTCGGACGTGCTGTCTTTTGGATGAGACGTTAAACTGAGGCGCCTCAGGTGAACGTGAAAGATCCCATAGCACTATTTTGAAGAAGAGCAGGGGAATACTCCATGGTGTCCTGGACAATATTTATCCCTCAACCAACACCTAAAAACAGATTATCTGGTCATTATCACATTGCTGTTTTGTGGGAGCTTGCAAATTGGGTGCTGTGTTTCCTACATTACAACAGTAACTACACACTACACTTTATATAAAAAAAAAAAAGTGCTTCTTTGGTTGTAAAAGTGCTTTAGGAAGTCATGAGGTTGTGAAAGGCGCTATATAATTGCAAGTCTTGCTTTTATGTTTGTGGCATTGTTCAGATTAAGATGGAAGGCATCCTGTTTTGTTGTGATTTTAAGTGTTATGCTATGGAACACGTGTTATAAAATATGGTAGATATTACTTTGCATTGACCACGGAATTGTATAGCTTGTGATGTTGCCGTTGTGGGGTGTGCTGGAAACAATTAATAATTGAACAGGCCAACAGGAAATAAATAAAGTAGTAGGAATGGGCTGGCAGTAGATAAATATGTGAGCAGTAGCAAATAGAAATGAATGCAAATGGAAAGAAGCAAAGAAAAAACCCAGTACAGATTGAGGGGGTTGCATGTGGCAGTGGATTGTTTCCGATATGTTGAGAATGAGTAAGATGTTTGGTTCCTGGGGGTTCCAATTATGACTTCTGTTTGAAGGGCATTGTTTGTATGATGCACATATGCTAAATGCAACATGTTTAGTTGTGAAGCCTAAACACCATTTCATATCTTGCATTTTTGCCTGGTCTGTTGGAATATTTCAAACCGAATCCCTTTATGAAACATGAATGATTTATTACTGCAGTTTTTTTGATATGCTATTTATAGAGAAGAGTGCTTAGAAAGTGGTTGAATACAGTGCTTCACAAATGAAGGTAACTACATTATTCAGTGACATGCTGGTCTCCTTCACAAGTGCAGGCGATGTTCAAGTATTTTATTTATACAAGATATATATATTCCAATGACCTGTTCGCCCAGTTTTTTTTCTTGCAAAAATTGTAGTAGTGTAGAGGATGGCAATTACTCGTTACGCATTGCTGTGGTTGCAGCAAAAGTGGAGCTGTCCTTTGAAACTTTTCCCAACTGTTGGTGGCTTACAGAAAACCGATTCTGACCAGACTGCTGAGTTCCTGGAATAAGCTTTGGCTGTGGGTGTGAGGCACATGTTATTAAGTAGCAAGCATTTTATGTGAAATAATAGGGTGAAATAGAAGCAAACATTATATTCTTTTAGTGGTTTATTATAATATGTTGTATGCAAGTTGCTGTAATAATGGACTCTGGTAGGTAAGCATAATACTGATTCACATTTGGCCGTCATAGTCATAATGGCACAGAAGGAGGCCATTCGGCCCATCGAGTCCGTGCCGGCTCTCTAGAGCAATCCAGTCAGTCCCATTTCCCCGTTCTATCCCCGTAGCCCTTCAAGTGCCTATCCAGTCTCCGCTTCCACCACTTCCGTCAGCAGCGAATTCCAGGTTGTCACCACTCGCTGCGTAAAAAAGTTTTTCCTCACATCCCCCCTGTATCTCTTGACCCAAACCTTAAATCTGTGTCCCCTAGTCCTTGTGCCATCAACTAGTGGGAACAGCTTTTCCCTGTCTAGCCTATCCAAACCCGTCATAATCTTGTACACCTCTATCAAATCACTCCTCAACCTTCTTTGCTCTAATGAAAACAAATCCAGCTTATCCAACCTGTCCTTGTAGCTAAGATTCCCCAATCCCTGGAACCCTTCTGGTAAATCACCTCTGCACCCTCTCGAGCCTTCACATCCTAAATTGTGGTGACCAGAACTGGACGCAATACTCCAGTTGTGGCCGAACCAGCGCTTTTATAAAGGTTCAGCATAACTTCTCTACTTTTGTACTCAATACCTCTATTTATGAAACCCAAGATCACATATGCTTTGCTAACCACTCTCAATATGTCCTGCCACCTTCAGGGACCTATGCACATTAACTCCCAGGTCCCTCTGTCCCTGCACACTCTAAAACTGTGCCATTAAGTGTATATTGCCTCTCGCTCTTCCTTCTGCCAAAATGCATCACCTCACACTGTATTGAATTCCATCTGCCCATTCTGCTAGCCTTTCTATGTCCTGTTGCAGTCGATTGATGTCATCATCACTGTTTGTCACACCCCCAAGTTTGGTGCCATCAGCAAATTTAGAAATTCTACTCTATTCCAATATCCAGGTCATTTATTTATATATATAACAAAAAAAGCAGTGGCCCCAGCACTAACCCCTGGGGAACACCACTGTCAACCATCCTCCAGTCTGAAAAACAGCCATTTACCACCACTCGCTGTTTTCTGTCCTTAAGCCAATTCCTTATCCAAGCTGCCACTGACCCACTTATTCCATGAGCCTCAATTTTGTTAACCAGCCTTCTATGTGGTACTTTGTCAAACACCTTCTGTAAATCCATGCAGGCAACATCCATTGCATTCCCTTCATCGAAAAATTCAAATAGATTAGTCAAACTCGATCTTCCTTTTACAAACCTGTGTTGGCTCTCCTTAATTAGCTGAAACATAGAAGATAGGCGCAGGAGTAGGCCATTTGGCCCCTCGAGCCTGCTCCGCCATTCAATGCGATCATGGCTGATCATCCAAATTCAGTACCCTGTCCCTGCTTTCTCCCCATATCCCTTGATCCCCTTAGCCTTAAAAATATATCTAACTATTTCTTGAATATATTTAATGAATTGGCCTCAACTGTCTTCTGTGGTAGGGAATTCCACAGGTTCACCACTCTCTGGGTGAAGAAATTCCTCCTCATCTCAGTCCTAAATGGCTTACCCCTTATCCTTATGTAAAAAGTCACACAACACCAGGTTATAGTCCAACAGCTTTATTTGAAATCACAAGCTTTCGGAGCGCTGCTCCTTCTTCAGGTGAAGTGGAGAAATGCATAAAGACACAGCTTATATAGTCAGAGAATCATGTCAGATGTTTACAGGTAACCTTTCCAACTGCCATTAATCACACCTTGGCAGAGAGATAATCACAGCAGTCAAAGGTGTGAATGGTGTCCAAACAGGTCAGTCAGGGAAACATTACATCAAAGAACAATGAGGTGGGGTCACAAGGGGTCAAATATTGCAGATGCTGGGGTCTGTATGAAAAACAAAAAAACAGACAAAAAACATTTTTTTTGGCTGGAAATCACAGCAGGTCCGGCCGCATCCGTGTAGAGAGAACAAGCCAATGTCGACTCGAGTCTGGATGACCCTGCATCAGGTGGGGTTACATGTAGCGTGACATGAACCCAAGATCTCTGTTGAGGCCGTCCTCATGGGTGCGGAACTTGGCTATCAGTTTCTGCTCGACGATTTTGCGTTGTCGTGTGTCTCGAAGGCCACCTTGGAGAATGCTTACCCGAAGATCGGAGGCTGAATGTCCTCGACTGCTGAAGTGTTCCCCGACTGGGAGGGAACACTCCTGCCTGGTGATTGTTGCGCGGTGTCCGTTCATCCGTTGTCGCAGTGTCTGCATGGTCTCGCCGATGTACCATGCTCCGGGGCATCCTTTCCTGCAACGTATGAGGTAGACAACGTTGGCCGAGTCACATGAGTATGTACCATGTACCTGGTGGGTGGTGTCCTCACGTGTGATGATGATATCTGTGTTGATGATCTGGCATGTCTTGCAGAGGTTGCTGTGGCAGGGTTGTGTGGTGTCGTGGTCGCTGTTCTCCTGAAAGCTGGGTAATTTGCTGTGAACGATGGTCTGTTTGAGGTTAGGCGGCTGTTTGAAAGCGAGTAGTGGAGGCGTGGGGATGGCCTTAGCGAGGTGTTCGTCGTCATCGATGACATGTTGAAGGCTGCGAAGAACATGGCGTAGTTTCTCCGCTTCGGGGAAGTACTGGACGACGAAGGGTACTCTGTTGGTTGTGTCCCGTGTTTGTCTTCTGAGGAGGTCTATGCGATTTTTCGCTGTGGCCCGTCGGAACTGTCGATCGATGAGTCGAGCGTCATATCCCGTTCTTACAAGGGCGTCTTTCAGTGTCTGTAGGTGTCCATTGCGTTCCTCCTCGTCTGAGCAGATCCTGTGTATTTGCAGGGCTTGTCCATAGGGGATGGCTTCTTTAACGTGGTTAGGGTGGAAGCTGGAGAAGTGAAGCATCGTGAGGTTGTCCGTGGGCTTGCGGTAGAGTGAAGTGCTGAGGTGTCCGTCTTTGATGGAGATTCGTGTGTCCAGGAATGAGATTGATTCTGAGGAGTAGTCCATGGTGAGTTTGATGGTGGGATGGAACTTGTTGTTGATATCGTGTAGTCTTTTCAGTGATTCTTCGCCGTGGGTCCATAGGAAGAAAATGTCGTCGATGTATCTGGTGTATAGCGTTGGTTGGAGATCCTGTGCAGCGAAGAAGTCTTGCTCGAACTTGTGCATGAAGATGTTTGCGTATTGGGGTGCGAATTTGGTCCCCATGGCTGTTCCGTGTGTTTGGGTAAAGAACTGGTTGTCGAAGGTGAAGACATTGTGGTCAAGGATGAAGCGGATGAGTTGTAGGATGGCGTCTGGAGATTGGCTGTTGTTGGTGTTGAGTACTGAGGCTGTCGCAGCGATGCCGTCATCGTGGGGGATACTGGTGTAGAGTGCCGAGACGTCTTCCACAAATCCCAAGATGTCAGCAGCGAACCCAATGAGACAATCAATGATCCGGAACAGCAAACAGAGGGATCCGCAGTGCAGCAACCGAAGAAGAAAGAGTCAAATTGGACCCCTCCGGAGGGTCGCTGCCCTAAGCTTGACATGTATGCTCAAGCTGTCAGGAGATGCATCAATGCCAGATTCATCAGCCGCACTCACAAGACAGTCCAGAATGTCACCCGAGCACAACGCAACGCCATCCACGCTCTCAAGACCAACCGCAACATCGTCATCAAACCAGCAGACAAAGGAGGTGCCATCGTCATACAGAACAGAACGGACTATTGCAAAGAAGTATACCGACAACTGGACAACCAGGAACACTACAGACAGTTACCCGCAGATCCGACCAAAGAACACACCCGCCAACTCAACAGACTGATCAAAACCTTCGACCCAGACCTTCAAAGCATCCTACATGCTCTCATCCCACGTACCCCCCGCGTGGGAGACTTCTACTGCCTCCCAAAGATACACAAAGCCAACACACCTGGACGTCCTATCGCATCAGGCAACGGAACCCTGTGTGAGAACCTCTCTGGATATGTCGAGGGCATCCTGAAACCCATTGTACAGGGAACCCCCAGCTTCTGTCGCGACACTACAGACTTCTTACAGAAGCTCAGCACCCACGGACCAGTTGAACCAGGAACACTCCTCGCCACGATGGACGTCTCGGCACTCTACACCAGTATCCCCCACGATGACGGCATCGCTGCGACAGCCTCAGTACTCAACACCAACAACAGCCAATCTCCAGACGCCATCCTACAACTCATCCGCTTCATCCTTGACCACAATGTCTTCACCTTCGACAACCAGTTCTTTACCCAAACACACGGAACAGCCATGGGGACCAAATTCGCACCCCAATACGCAAACATCTTCATGCACAAGTTCGAGCAAGACTTCTTCGCTGCACAGGATCTCCAACCAACGCTATACACCAGATACATCGACGACATTTTCTTCCTATGGACCCACGGCGAAGAATCACTGAAAAGACTACACGATAACATCAACAAGTTCCATCCCACCATCAAACTCACCATGGACTACTCCTCAGAATCAATCTCATTCCTGGACACACGAATCTCCATCAAAGACGGACACCTCAGCACTTCACTCTACCGCAAGCCCACGGACAACCTCACGATGCTTCACTTCTCCAGCTTCCACCCTAACCACGTTAAAGAAGCCATCCCCTATGGACAAGCCCTGCGAATACACAGGATCTGCTCAGACGAGGATGAACGCAATGGACACCTACAGACACTGAAAGACGCCCTTGTAAGAACGGGATATGACGCTCGACTCGTCGATCGACAGTTCCGACGGGCCACAGCGAAAAATCGCATAGACCTCCTCAGAAGACAAACACGGGACACAACCAACAGAGTACCCTTCGTCGTCCAGTACTTCCCCGGAGCGGAGAAACTACGCCATGTTCTTCACAGCCTTCAACATGTCATCGATGACGACGAACACCTCGCCAAGGCCATCCCCACGCCTCCACTACTCGCTTTCAAACAGCCGCCTAACCTCAAACAGACCATCGTTCGCAGCAAATTACCCAGCTTTCAGGAGAACAGCGACCACGACACCACACAACCCTGCCACAGCAACCTCTGCAAGACATGCCAGATCATCAACACAGATACCATCATCACACGTGAGGACACCACCCACCAGGTACATGGTACATACTCATGTGACTCGGCCAACGTTGTCTACCTCATACGTTGCAGGAAAGGATGCCCCGGAGCATGGTACATCGGCGAGACCATGCAGACACTGCGACAACGGATGAACGGACACCGCACAACAATCACCAGGCAGGAGTGTTCCCTCCCAGTCGGGGAACACTTCAGCAGTCAAGGACATTCAGCCTCCGATCTTCGGGTAAGCATTCTCCAAGGTGGCCTTCGAGACACACGACAACGCAAAATCGTCGAGCAGAAACTGATAGCCAAGTTCCGCACCCATGAGGACGGCCTCAACCGAGATCTTGGGTTCATGTCACGCTACATGTAACCCCACCTGATGCAGGGTCATCCAGACTCAAGTCGACATTGGCTTGTTCTCTCTACACGGATGCGGCCGGACCTGCTGTGATTTCCAGCCAAAAAAAAAAAAAAAAATGTGTTTTGTCTTTTTTTGTTTTTCATACAGACCCCAGCATCTGCAATATTTGACCCCTTGTGACCCCACCTCATTGTTCTTTGATGTAATGTTTCCCTGACTGACCTGTTTGGACACCATTCACACCTTTGACTGCTGTGATTATCTCTCTGCCGAGGTGTGATTAATGGCAGTTGGAAAGGTTACCTGTAAACATCTGACATGATTCTCTGACTATATAAGCTGTGTCTTTATGCATTTCTCCACTTCACCTGAAGAAGGAGCAGCGCTCCGAAAGCTTGTGATTTCAAATAAAGCTGTTGGACTATAACCTGGTGTTGTGTGACTTTTTACATTTGTCCACCCCAGTCCAACTCCGGCATCTCCACACCATGGCCCCTTATCCTTAGACTATGACCCCTGGTTCTGGACTCCCCCACCATCGGGAACAGCCTTCCTGCATCTAGCCTGTCTAGTCCTGTTAGAATTTTATAAGTTTCAATGAGATCCCCTCTCATTCTTCTAAACTCGAGCAAATATAAGCCTGATCAACCCAATCTCTCCTCATACGTCATTCCTGCCATCCCAGGTATCAGTCTGGTGAATCTTTGCTGCACTCCCTCCATGGCAAGAACATCCTTCCTCAGATAAGGCGACCAAAACTGCACACAATACTCAAGGTGTGGTCTCACCAAGGCTCCTGTACTCAAATCCTCTCGCTATGAAGGCCAACATACCATTTGCCTTCTTAACCGCCTGCTGCACCTGCATGCTTACCTTCAGCGACTGGTGCACAAGGACACCCAGGTCTCGTTGCACTTCCCCTTTTCCCAATCTATTGCCGTTCAGATAATCTACCTTCCTGTTTTTGCCACCAAAGTGGATAACCTCACATTTATCCACATTATACTGCATCTGCCCAATCGCCCAACCTGTCCAAATCGTACTGGAGTTTCTCTGCATCCTCCTCACAGCACACACACCCACCCAGCTTTGTGTCGTCTGCAAACTTGGAGATATTACATCTAGTTCCCTCGTCTAGATCATTTATATATATTGTGAATAACTGGGGTCCTAGCACCGATCCTTGCGGTACCCCACTAGTCACTGCCTTCCACTCGGAAAAAGAGCTGTTTATTCCAACTCTTTGCTTCCTGTCTGCCAACCAGTTTTCTATCCAAGTCAGTACCTTACCACCAATCCCATGTGCTTTAGCTTTGCACGCTAGTCCCTTATGCGGGACCTTATCGAAAGCCTTCTGAAAGTCCAAATACACCACACCCACTGGTTCTCCCTTATCTATTCTACCAGTTACATCCTCAAAATTCCAGTAGATTAGTCGAGCATGATTTACCTTTTGTAAATCCATGTTGACTTTGTCCGATCCTGTCACTTTTCCAAGTGCTCTGCTATTACATCTTTTATAATGGACTCTAGCATTTTCCCCACTACCTGTAATTCCCCGTTTTTTTCTCTACCACCTTTTTTAAATAGTGGGGTTACATTAGCTACCCACCAATCCATGGGAACTGTTCCAGTCTATAGAATTTTGGAAGATGACCAGCAATGCATCTACTATTTCTAGGGCCACTTCCTTAAGTACCATAGGATATAGATTATCAGGCCCTGGGGATTTACCAGCCTTCAATCCTGTCAATTTCCCTAACACCATTTCCCTACAAATACTGATTTCTTTCAGTTCCTCCCTCTCATTAGACCCTATGTTCCCCGATATCTCTGGGAGTTTATTTGTGTCCTCCTTTGTGAAGACAGAACCAAAGTATGTATTTAATTGGTCTGTCATGTCTTTGTTCCCCATTATAAATTCCCCTGATTCTGACTGCAAGGGACCTACGCTTGACTTCGCCAATCTTTTTCTCTTCACATATCTATAGAAGCTTTTACAGTCAGTTTTTATGTTCCCTGAAAGCTTACTTTAATACTCTATTTTCCCCCTCTTAATTAATCCCTTTCTCCTCCTTTGCTGAATCCTAAACTGCTCCCAATCCTCAAGTTTGCTGCTTTTTCTGGCTAATTTATATGTCCTCTCCTTGGATCTTATGCTAGCCCTAATTTCCCTTGTTAGCCAATGTTGAGTCACCTTTTTTGTTTTATTTTTATGCCAAACAGGGATGAACAAATTCTGTAGTTCATCCACGTGATCTTTAAATGTTTGCCATTGCCTATTCACCGTCAACCCTTTAAGTAACGTTCCCCAATCCATCCTAGCCAACTCGCGCCTCATACCATCGTAGTTTCCTTTATTTAAATTCAGTACCCAAGTCTCTGAATCAACTACTTCACTCTCCATCTTTATGAAGAATTCTATCATATTATGGTCGCTCCTCTCCAAGGACCTCGCACAAGATTGCTAATTAATCCTTTCTCATTACATAATGCCCAGTCTAAGATGGCCTGATCTCTAGTTGGTTCCTTGACATATTGGTCCAGGAAACCATCCCGTATACACTCTAGGAATTCCTCTTCCACAGTATTGGTACTAATTTGGTTAGCCCAATATATATGTAGATTAAAGTCACCCATGATAACTGCTGTGCCCTTATTGCACGCATCTCTAATTTCCCGTTTAATGCCACCCCACAACCTCAGCATTACTGTTTGAGGGTCTGTATACAACTCCCACTAACGTTTTCTGCCCTTTGGTATTTCTCAGCTCTACCCATACAGATTCCACATCATCAGAGCTAATATCCTTCCTTACTATTGTTAATCTCCTCTTTAACCAGCAATGCTACCCCACCGCCTTTTCCTTTTTGTCTGTCCTTCCTGAATATTGAATACCCCTGGATGTTGAATCCCCAGCCTTACTCACCTTGGAGCCATGTCTCCACAATCCCAATTATATCCTATCCGTTTACATCCATTTGCGCAGCTAATTCATCTACCTTAATAATGCTCCTTGCATTAAGACACAAAGCCTTCAGGCTTGTTTTTTTTTTAACACTTTTAGACCTTTTAGAATTGTTTACTGTGACCCTGTTTGATTTACACCCTTGATTTCTCTGACTTCCACTTTTTTGCTTTTCTCCTTCCTGTCATTTGCTTCTATCCTTGCTTCCCTTTCCTCTGTTTCCCCGCACAGGTTCCCAACCCCCTCTCCAAACACCCATTAATTTTTTTCCTTGATTATTGTTTCTAAAACATTACTCACCACTGATGTTAAACTGGCCGGCCTGTAGTTACTAGGATTGTCCTTGCACCCTTTCTTGAACAATGGTGTCACATTTGCCACTTTCCAATCCTCAGGTACCTCCCCCAATTCTAGGGAAGATTGGAAAATTATGGCAAGCCCATCTGCTATCTCCTCCCCCAATTCCCTTTCATCTCCTCTGTCCAGCATTCTGCTGTCATTATTTTGCACATGTTGGATGAGTTCGAGGAGTATATTATTTACCTGGGATCTGATTCTCATCAGTGCTTCACTGTTTGAAGTCAGCAAATTTTATGCAGTTTCAACAAGATAGGCTTATTTAAGCTGGGTGAGCGCTGATTTAAAAAGACCTGGAGATTCATTTCTAATCAACTCCATTTTACTGTGGAAATTGAGTTGAATAAGCTTGATTAAATTAACCTGGCTATGTTACACTTATTGCATAATTTGGGTTTTGGGTATGAATACTAGATTTTGAGAGGTGGTGGAAACCAGTTTGATCAGATTATTTGGGCAAATGATTTGTCAGAGCATGACGTGTAGTGTATTTTTCTCCCTGTGATTGTTCTCCCCAAGAAGCATGTTTTTATAGAAAATTTTGGATAGCTGTGAAAATACGACTATTCCAGTTGAAACTGCTCCATTCATTGATCTCTGACACATGATTTATGACCCAAGCGCACTGTTCCTCTTTAAGTCTCTCCCGTGACCTGTGTGGCTGGCCAATGAAATGTGAACTGTAGGTGCCTCTGACAACTTTCTATTAGAAATTTCTATGGCCACATTTATAATGGAAACTGCCTATGTAAACTTATCATGTAATTACACCTCCACTTGTACTGCAGAGAAATTCTATGCTGCAACCAGCTCTGCAATAACGCATGAAATAACACAGGAAACTTGTCACAAGAAGTAATCCTAGCAGGAATGTCTTTGCTAAATTTTTGATGCTATTAGCAAGTATCAATTTTGGTGTAAGAAGTTCTGATTAAAGCATTTTTTTGTAATTGCCACTTATGGTACATTGTGCAATACAGATAGATCTGGTCCTTGTAGTTTTAAATACATATCACAGGCAAGTTATCATTTCAGTTTCTTTTACTTTTTAATGTTGATCAAGGTGTGGGAACTTTTAGTACGGAGGACTGCAACACTTTAATCAGCACTTCCATAGTTAGATGTAGAGGATAGCACAGTTACTCTCCCTGAAGAATATGTCTCCACTCCAAGCTCAGGAACAACCTCCCCTTCTGCACCAATGTTATGATTGTGACATTTTTCTATTTCCTACACAACCATCTCTGAATGAGATTGACAAATATTGCCAAATTAGCATTTTTATGGAATGACTCTAAGTCTCAATTTAGGTGCCACAAAAGAACTTGTAGTCAACAGACAGGAGATTTTCATCCTAATTATGTTCGATTTGAATCTATATCTGAGATGAAAGCCAGCATCTAACCCACTGCATCATCCAGTTTCCCCATTTTTAATTGGGATGACCTCAGTTGATGACTTTTTTCAAGGCAGATATGGAGTAAATCTTTTTAAAAATCAAACTTAAGAATTTGAACTGAGTTAAACAAGGACATTTTAATTGTTTTTATCTTGTACTCTCTATATAGTTTTGCATTTCTGCATGTTTTAGTCTTAAAACTGGAATTTGTTTTATCCTTGTAGTGGAATCTAGTCAAAAGGCCTCGTTTAGTGACATTCCAAAGCTAAGTGAAGACCTCCTTGCAGTCCAGAAGGACCTTATCAACATAGACACTGGAGACAGAGGGATTAGCAAAATATGGACCAACATCACAGAGCTGAATAAGCAAGTAAGCAAAGGAAGATCTTATTACTGAGCTAACAGTGTGCAGTATTTGCACAATGGAGAACTAACAGGCTGGCAGAATTTAAATATTGAACATTTATCATCAAATCATTTATTTTTCAGGTTACAAGAGCAATATTCAATTATACGGAAAAGCAAAATACTGCAGATGCTGGAAATCTGAAATAAAGCAGAAAATAGAGTTAATGTTTCTGGTCAATGACCTGATGCAAGGTCATTGACCTGAAACGTTAACTCTGTTTCTGTCTCCACAGATGCTGCCTGACCTGCTGAGTATTTCCAGCATTTTTTGTTTTTATTTCAATTATATGGAACTGTGTCCAATATGTTAGTCGCTAGCCACATGTGGCTAACTGGAAATCCAGATGTGGCTAATTGCTTTTCTGATTGGGGTCTATTACTCATTTGTTAAATTTCCATTGTTGAGCATGTACTCTCAATACTTGCCTGTTTGTTGGTGAAAAGCAGAGTGTGCGAGTGTTTTGATTGGTGCGAGTGTTTTACTTTCTTGGTTACTGAATGGTGGTAGATAGTAAGTAAATATACACACATGAACTACATTTATCTGTATTGTGTGAGTGTATGTAAGGCCTTTTCTACTAAAATTAGTGCTTGTGGCTAAAATGGTGTTTCCGTAGCCACACCAGTTGTGGCTAATCAATAATTCCTATTGGACAACACTGATGTAGAATAATTGAAAGCAAAATGTTTATACAGGTGCATTCAATATCTTGACATTTTTAAAATTATTTATTTAAAAACTTTACTAAAAACACTCATCTATTTGTGTTTAATTATGTAGAACATTTTTAGTTCCTAACCTTTTAAAATATCAGAAAGCAGACTATTTGATACAGGTTATCTTTTATTGAAGAGAACTGTAAATGTAGTCCTTTGCATCTGATAGCTAATGGTTTATGTCCCTATATCCTGATATAGTAGAAATTAAATAGAATGATGGTACTTAACCCATTCTTAATGTGCTAAATAGAATAGGGAAGTTGCTTCTGCTACTGTGCTGTCAGCTGTGTTATGAAATTCTGTGAAGTCACCAACAAGGCTGATTTCATAATCCATTACCATATCGGCCTACAGGGTGATGAGTGGTATGCATTTCAAGATGAGTATTAGAATTTTACCAAATGTATTGCAATTCTGTCGAATTTTGATGTGAAAGAAATGGAGTACTTACACACAGAATTTAAGGGCAGATGTGTTTGAAACGATTCGATCTTTTGGAGTCCTAACAGTCTAATGTTTGGGTTTCTTCAATCAACTTTCCAGTTACAGTTTAAATGCTTATAATACTGAAAGGACTATAGTGCTTTAGATTCAGTACTTTCTATTTAAAGGAATATATCAGAAAGCTGATTTGGTTTCAATGTTTGGTTTCAGTGTTCTCTGGCATTTTAAAGATTTTCTTCCATTCCTCAATTTAAAATTGGAAGTTTTCCAGTCTGTGATCTCCTGCAATGTATTAACAGTGCAGACACTTTCTCCTTTTCTAAGTGATTTTTAGGGCTTGATGGCTCAAAAATACAATAGGAAAATGTATTACTACAAACTTTGGGTTAAGTGGATATTTATATACTATTTAAAGAGTGGGTGGGTGTAAATGCACAAGAGGCCAGAATTGGGAACGGGATTAGGAGGGCGAGGCTATGAAGAGACTTGGTGCAGAATAGCTACGCAGAATTGTGAAATACGCCATTTGTGCTAGTCGATCGCTTGCTGCTGCTGACGGTAAATGGACATCCTCTGCTGTAGTATGCTTTCCCTACCAAAGCTGCAGACAGCAGTAAATAAATAGTTACAGATCACCACCTTAAGTGTCCTTTTGCAGCGCTGCACTGTCCTGAATGTACACTGCAGACTGTGTGGTTAAACTTCTCTGGCTTCTAAAGTGTGGCTTTCGTATGCAGCTAACTATGATTCTTACTGAAATGGCACTATTACTAAAGTACAGAGAATCCTGTTCTGGTTCTGCCCTCCCCAACTTTTTTTCCAACTCTTAGATTGTCCTTGTGAAGCTCATGCTGATGGCCCCGCTCTACCTTTTCCTTAGTGGCTCTGTTTAATCTTTCTGTTCTCTGGTTGTCGACCTATTCTAAGCCCCTCTCCTCGCCAGTGCTCTGTTCCTGCTGTCTGGTGTCCCAGTACACTCTAGCCCATTGTGCTCCATCATCTTCCAGCCCAAGCCCAACAGCAGCTCTCCCAGCTTTTTTAACTGATCAGGCCTTGTCACCCGCTGAGCACTTTTCATCAAGGCAATCCACTCGCTGCACCACCCTCCCACCTGTTCAATCTTGTTCCTGTAAAGTTTGGGGCTTGCTCCATTTTTCAGTTGTTCCCGAAGTCTATTGTATGTTGCCCAGCTTCAGCAAAAAGATTACTTGGCTCGGGCAAGTATAGCTGAGATGTGATGTGCTGTACTGAGGGGGATGTTGGTGACTGAGGAGGCAATAGATGTTGGGAAGCAAGGGGTAGAGGTAAATCTTGCAAGCCCGCAAAGGATCACAAGGGCACCATAGGGGGGGACACATTCTCATGTTAGGCAGGTGGGGGCAGTTTAAGGGAATAGGGCATATTATGAAAGATGGGGTGATATTAATGGGGAAGGTATAGGGATTAGGAAGTCCAGCAATATGGAGACAATACGTGACATTTTATATACTAATTGAGAATATGCTTCTTTGGGGTGACAAGGCACCAGAGGGGCACAGTGGGGTAGTAGAACAAGACATTCTCGGTGACAAGTAAAGGGTAATATTGGACAAGCAGATGGGGATGTTAAATGGCCAGTGGCCTGTGTTCTGTAGCCACAGCTAGACATTACAAATGTGGGTGAGAGCAAAGAGGAATATCATGGAGGTAAAGGTGACATTAATGGGAGTCAAGAGTTAATTCCCTAGCTAGCTTTTTTGCCCACTGTGACCCACTCCCAACAATCAAAATAAATTACACAGATGGCCCCAACCTCTTCCCCAGCATCCTCTTCAACACAGCTCACAGTAACAAAGAAATACAAATATTGATTTAAAAAATATTCCCATCGAGCCGCACCTTCAGCTCAATTTTTTTCTTGAATATTCCTGGTCCGTTGCCGACATCCCTATAATTAATAATACTTGCTCCTTTTGTTTCATCAACACATTTCATGCAGCCGTATTCTATTTCTTCCTTTTTATATATTTCCTTAATAAATTTTAATGCAATCCTTTTCAATTAAATCTCCAGTTCTTTTCCTACATTTTGGGGCAACCACATTCTATTTCTTTAATTCATAAATTTTATAGCAATTGTCTTGGAAATAAAGAGCTGCTGCTTTTTGTTTAATTTATCTATGCGTACTGGATTAAATACCCAGCCCTACTATCAAATTACCATTTTTTTTTCACCAAACCATTCCATTAAACAACTACTATATAGTAAACTAGCTGGAGTGCCCGGCGGTGCCGAGGGAATCAAGAACCCTGTGCCATGTTTATAAAACTGTTTGAGACTGTTGGGATTGAAGAACTCTTCCTAAGCACCCAGGAGAGTGGGACGGGGGCTGGGGGGAAAGAGAGTGGGACTGGGGGGGGGGGTGGGGGGAAAGAGAGTGGGACGAGGGGGGGTGGGGGGAAAGAGAGTGGGACGGGGGGGGGTGGGGGGAAAGAGAGTGGGGACGGGGGGGGGGGTGGGGGGAAAGAGAGTGGGACGGGGGGGGTGGGGGGAAAGAGAGTGGGACGGGGGGGGGGTGGGGGGAAAGAGTGGGACGAGGGGGGGGGGGTGGGGGGGAAAGAGTGGGACGGGGGTGGGTGGGGGGAAAGAGTGGGACGGAGGGGGGGTGTGGGGGGGGGGGAGAGAGAGAGAGAAAAATATCAAACCAAAAACACAGACATCCAGAAAACGAGAATTACGCCTTACTTATTGTCAGACACTAACACAATACAGAAACACACTCAGAACCAAAAGAGCAATATATTAAGAATACACTCGGCTCCATTGAGCAATCCATTGATTCCAATTGTTTCTGGGACAACTGGAATACATTACACAAAAAACAACACGACGAATTGGCCATTCAAATGGAGACGCATGGGAAAACCACTTTGAAAAATTATACCAGAAAAACACACGAAGGCCAGAGCAACACCAAATATGCAAAAAACTGGAAAAGCTCGAAATGGCCACAAAAGATAACCAAAACCCGCTAGACTCCATAATAACAGAAAAATAACTTTTGAAAAACTCAAGGACTGCGACCAGGAAAGCTTGCGGGGCAGACGGCATACTAAGCGAGATGATTAAACACACAGATGATAAAATGAAACTGGCTATCCTAAAACTCTTCAACTTGGTTCTGAGTGTCGGTTACTTCCCTGATATCTGGAACAAAGGACTCATAACGCCCATATACAAAAGTGGGGACAAAGTCGACCCAAATAACTATCGAGGCATCTGTGTAAACAGTAACCTGGAAAGGTATTCTGTAGTATCATAAACAAAAGACTTATAAACTTCCTTGAGGAGCACAATGTCTTGAGTAAAAGCCAAATTGGATTCCTGCCAAACTATAGAACATCAGATCATATCTTCACCCTACAGACCCTAATTGACAAACACGTTCATCAAAACAAAAGCAAAATCTACGCATGCTTATAGATTTCTAGAAGGCTTTCGATTCCATCTGCACGACGGTCTATTCCTCAAACTTATCGAAAGCGGGGTAGGGAAAAACATATGATGTAATTAAATCAATGTATACAAACAACAAATGTGCAGTTAAAATTGGAGACAAACAAACAAAATACTTCCACAGGGGCGGGGGGTGACGCAGGGCTCGCCAATCTCACGACACTCTTTAATATTTACATAATGAATTGGCAAAACTACTTGAACAATCTACAGCACCCGGCCTCACCCTATATGAATCCAAGGTTAAATTCCTCCTCTATGCAAATGACCTGGTTCTGCTGTCACCAACTAAGGAGGGTCTACAGCAGAACCTGGATCTGCTGGCGTCGTTCTGCCAGACCTGGGCCCTGACAAATCCCCAAAAAACCAAAGTCCTTGTGTTCCAGCAAAGATCCAGACATCAGGGACCCAAAATAAATTTCACACTAGGAACAACCAAAATTGAACAAACCACTAACTACACATACTTGGGCTTAAAAATCAGTTCTATGGGAAATTTTCATCTGGCTGTGAATGAACTGAAAGAGAAAGCAAGAAGGGCTTTCTATGCCATTAAAAAATCAATCCAAATAGAAATCCCAATTAGCATTTGGCTCAAAATTTTTAAATCAGTAATTGAACCAATTGCACTCGATGGCAGTGAGGTGTGGGGACCGCTAACACAACAAGAATTTGCAAAATGGGACAAACACCCAATTGAGATCCTACATGCAGAATTCTGTAAAAGTATCCTCCGGACTCAAAGAAAACCATAAACAATGCATGCAGGCAGAACTAGGCCAATATCCATTAATAATCACTATCCAAAAAAGAGCCACCAAATTTTGGAAACACCTAAAATGAGCAACCCCCACTGCTATCATTACGAAGCCCTGAAATGCCAAGAGAGGACCATAAAGAAGAATACCCTCAGTCAACTAGTCCTGGGACTCAGTGAAGTAACTACTAACAATAACCAGCCCCAGGACAGTGACAGCGTAACACAAAGAATTCGACCCAACACAATCGTCACTAAGCAAAAGGAAAAATATGTCATATTGGGCAGAAACAACAAAAACCCAAAGCAAACTCAATTGCGACTTGGCCCTAAACAGACAATACAACATGGCTGATTACCTGACCATGGTAAAGGATAGCAAACTGAGAAAAACCTTGACAATGTACAGACTTAGTGAACATAGCCTGGCGATCGAAAAAGGTAGACACAGGCAGACCCGGCTACCAAGAGAGGACAGGATATGCTCTCACTGTAGTCAGGGAGTGGTGGAGACAGAGATGCACTTCCTCACAGCTTGTAGAAAATATCAGGGCATAAGGGAGAATTTCTACCCAAAATTCACAAAAATATGCCCGGAATTCAGAAATTTGAATGACGACCAAAAACTCCCATACCTACTAGGGGAAGAGAGAAATTGTGTAACACTAGCGGCACACTATGTTACAGCTTGCCATAAACAGAGGGACAACCACTAAATATAAGAAGAGTATATACAAATTATATGAATGTATATTTATACACTCAGGGATATATCTGTTTATACACTGTATGGATAGATCTGTATTTTGTGTTCAACCATGAATGTTTTTCGATGCTTTGGCAACATAAGATGTACCTTGTCATCATGCCAATAAAGCGATTTGAATTGAATTGAATATTAAGTTTGGGTAGTACATCTTGTATGTGTGGGGCAATATTGCTGGGACCTCTTTTTGGATACTGTTAAGTGCTACAGTTGTTCCTCAGACAAATGCCAGACTTCTTTCGTAACCGTTTCTTCTTTACTCGGTCTTATCACAAGCCATTCATCACTTAACCTTCACTACTTTTATTTCATTGTAAGGTCTCAGCCGTGATAGTTGCTGTCTCATTCCCCTCGCCCCCCCCCCCTCTTCTTCTCCTCCCCCCCCCTTCCTTCTCCTCCCCCCCCTTCCTTCTCCTCCCCCCCCCCCTCCTTCTCCTCCCCCCGCCTTCCTTCTCCTCCCCCCCCCTTCCTTCTCCTCCCCCCCCCTTCCTTCTCCTCCCCCCCCCCTCCTTCTCCTCCCCCCCCCCTTCCTTCTCCTCCCCCCCCCCTTCCTTCTCCTCCCCCCCCCCTTCCTTCTCCTCCCCCCCCTTCCTTCTCCTCCCCCCCCTTCCTTCTCCTCCCCCCCCCCCTTCCTTCTCCTCCCCCCCCCCATCCTTCTCCTCCCCCCCCTTCCTTCTCCTCCCCCCCCTCCTTCTCCTCCCCCCCCTCCTTCTCCTCCCCCCCTCCTTCTCCTCCCCCCCCCCTGTCCTTCTCCTCCCCCCCCCCTTCTCTCCTTCCCCCCCCCTTCCTTCTCCTTCCCCCCCCCTCCTTCTCCTTCCACTCCACCCCCTTCCATCTCCTCCCCCCCCCTTCCTTCTCCTCCCCCCCCCTTCCTTCTCCTCCCCCCCCTTCCTTCTCCTCCCCCCCCCATCCTTCTCCTCCCCCCCTTCCTTCTCCTCCCCCCCTTCCTTCTCCTCCCCCCCTTCCTTCTCCTCCCCCCCTTCCTTCTCCTCCCCCCCCTTCCTTCCCCCCCCCTCTCCTCCCCCCCTTCCTTCTCCTCCCCCCCCTTCCTTCTCCTCCCCCCCCCTTCCTTCTCCTCCCCCCCTTCCTTCTCCTCCCCCCCCTTCCTCTCTCCTCCCTCCCCCCCTTCCTTCTCCTTCCCCCCCCCCCTTCCTTCTCCTTCCCCCCCCCCTTCCTTCTCCTTCCCCCCCCCTTCCTTCTCCATCCCCCCCCCCTCCTTCCTCCTTCCCCCCCCCTTCCTCTCCTTCCCCCCCCCTTCCTTCTCCTTCCCCCCTTCCTTCTCCTCCCCCCCTTCCTTCTCCTTCCACCCCCCCCTTCCTTCTCCTCCCCCCCCTTCCTTCTCCCCCCCCCCCTTCCTCTCCTCCCCCCCCTTCCTTCTCCTCCCCCCCCTTCCTTCTCCTCCCCCCCCTTCCTTCTCCTCCCCCTCCTCTCCCCCTCCCCCCCCCTTCCTTCCCCCCCCTTCCTTCTCCTCCTCCCCCCCTTCCTTCTCCTCCCCCCCCTTCCTTCTCCTCCCCCCCCCTTCTTCTCCTCCCCCCCCCTCCTTCTCCTCCCCCCCCCCTTCCATCTCCTCCCCACCCCCCCCTTCCTTCTCCCCCCCCCCTTCCTTCTCCTCCCCCCCCTTCCTCTCCTCCCCCCCCTTCCTTCTCCCCCCCCTATCCTTCTCCTCCCCCCCTTCCTTCTCCTCCCCCCTTCTTCTCCTCCCCCCCTCCCTTCTTCCTCCCCCCCCCTTCCCTTCTCCTCCCCCCCTTCCTTCTCCTCCCCCCCCTTCCTTCTCCTCCCCCCCTTCCTTCCTCTCCCCTTCCTTCTCCTCCCCCCCTTCCTTCTCCCTCCCCCATCCTTCTCCTCCCCCCTTCCTTCTCCTCCCCCCTTCCTTCTCCTCCCCCCCTTCCTTCTCCTCCCCCCCTTCCTTCTCCTCCCCCCTTCCTTCTCCTCCCCCCCCTTCCTTCTCCTCCCCCCTTCCTTCTCCTCCCCCCTTCTTCTCCTCCCCCCTTCCTTCTCCTCCCCCCCTTCCTTCTCTCCCCCCTCTTCTCCTCCCCCCCTTCCTTCTCCTCCCCCCTTCCTTCTCTCCCCCCTTCCTTCTCCTCCCCCCCCTTCCTTCTCCTCCCCCCCTTCCTTCTCCTCCCCCCCTTCCTTCTCCTCCCCCCCCTTCCTTCTCTCCCCCCTTCCTTCTCCTCCCCCCCTTCCTTCTCCTCCCCCCCTTCCTTCTCCTCCCCCCCTTCCTTCTCCTCCCCCCTTCCTTCTCCTCCCCCCTTCCTTCTCCTCCCCCCCTTCCTTCTCTCCCCCCCTTCCTTCTCTCCACTCCCTTCCCTTTCCCCCCCCTTCCTTCCTCCCCCCTTCCTTCCCTCCCCCCTTCCTTCTCCCCCCCCTTCCTTCCTCCCCCCCCCTTCCTTCTCCCCCCCCTTCCTTCTCTCCCCCCCCTTCCTCTCCCCCCCTTCCTTCTCCCCCCCTTCCTTCTCCCCCCTTCCTTCTCCCCCCTCCTTCTCCCCCCTTCCTTCTCCCCCCCTTCCTTCTCCCCCCCTTCCTTCTCCCCCCTTCCTTCTCCCCCCCTTCCTTCTCTCCCCCTCCTCTCCCCCCTTCCTCTCCCCCCCCTTCCTTCTCCTCCCCCCTTCCTTCTCCTCCCCTTCCTTCTCCTCCCCCCCTTCCTTCTCCTCCCCCCTCTTCCTTCTCCTCCCCCCCTCTTCTTCTCCTCCCCCCCTCTTCCTTCTCCTCCCCCTCTTCCTTCTTCTCCCCCTCTTCTCCTCCCCCTCTTCTCCTCCCCCCTCTTCTCCTCCCCCTCTTCCTCCTCCTCCCCCTCTTCCTTCTCCCCCCCCCTCTCCTTCTCCTCCCCCCTCTTCCTTCTCCTCCCCCCCCTCTCCTTCTCCTCCCCCCCTCTTCCTTCTCCTCCCCCCTCTTCCTTCTCCTCCCCCTCTTCCTTCTCCTCCCCCTCTTCCTTCTCCTCCCCCCTCTTCCTTCTCCTCCCCCCTCTTCCTTCTCCTCCCCCCTCTTCCTCTCCTCCCCCCTCTTCCTTCTCCTCCCCCTCTGCCTTCTCCTCCCCCCCTCTGCCTTCTCCTCCCCCCCCCCTGCCTTCTCCTCCCCCCCCCCTGCCTTCTCCTCCCCCCCCGCCTTCTCCTCCCCCCCCCCGCCTTCTCCTCCCCCCCCCGCCTTCTCCTCCCCCCCACCCCGCCTTCTCCTCCCCCCCCCCGCCTTCTCCTCCCCCCCCTCTTCCTTCTCCTCCCCCCCTCTTCCTTCTCCTCCCCCCTTCCTTCTCCTCCCCCCCCTTCCTTCTCCTCCCCCTCTTCCTTCTCCTCCCCCCTCTTCCTTCTCTCCCCTCTTCCTTCTCCTCCCCCTCTCCTTCTCCTCCCCCCCCCTGCTTCTCCTCCCCCCCCCTGCCTTCTCCTCCCCCTGCCTTCTCCTCCCCCCCCCCTGCCTTCTCCTCCCCCCACCGCCTTCTCTCCTCCCCCCCCCGCCTTCTCCTCCCCCCCCCCGCCTTCTCCTCCCCCCTCTGCCTTCTCCTCCCCCCTCTTCCTTCTCCTCCCCCCCCTCCTTCTCTCCCCCCCCTTCCTTCTCCTCCCCCCTCTTCCTTCTCCTCCCCCCCCTGCCTTCTCCTCCCCCCCGTCCCTTCTCCTCCCCCCCCTGCCTTCTCCTCCCCCCCCCCTGCCTTCTCCTCCCCC